>NC_044334.1:33906082-34052379 GCF_007399415.2 Gopherus evgoodei
TGTGAAACCTCTAAATACACATTTTTATGTCCTTTGTATCTCCCTAGTTTAAAAACAGAGGTTTTTATAGTTCTAATACATATTTGGTTCCATACTGCAGATGTAAAATCATTAATGACTAAATGCAATTTTTAGACTTACATAAGCTGCTGAGTTTTGATCTCATTTCCACACTGAAAGTTGTAAACAACTCTATAGTTGGGGAAAATGTTCTTTACCACTCAGACAGCAAGAAAATTTAGCAGATTGGACTCTGGGAGATCAGCTGTGGGACACAGCTTTTATTACACACGAACGATCCCTGAAACCAGATTCTTAGTCACAAGTTAGCAGGTGGGTTTATGCAAATTCTGGACCAGAGCTGGGGTGAGGTGAGGGGGCACAATTTTTCTGGCACATACACTACTCCTGCAACAACCTTTACTACCTCACTCCATAACAACACCCACAAACACACAGAACAGCCTTTTACCACTCAGAACCAAAACATACCCTGAAAGAAATCAAACAGCATAAATTTAAGGCAAACAACTGAAGCACTAACAACAACTCAAAGAAATACAAAAACACTTCTGTCTTTACACACCAGGAACAGCAAGAACCAAACAAACATTCATTCCTATCTCCCACAAGCTTTGGGTCTTTGGAACCCACACCCCTTAATGGGTGAGTACTTTCCAGGCGAGAGTGAAGCTCTCAGGCCTCAAATGCCAGGTACAGTTACTCTCTCCTTGATCCAAAACGAACAAGAAAATACACTGCTGCATTACTCCTGCCCCAATAACAAAGAGACTGGGGATCCCACACCAGCTGAAATGACCTTCTGGACAAGCACTCCCATCATGCAATCCAGGGTGGGTGGAACCATGCAAATGACATCAGCCTCAAAAGGCCTTTACAACAGATCACCAACAGATGGCAGGGTAGAGTTCATAGCGACCCTGCTTAAACTAGATTGTGGCAAAGATTAAAAAACACTGAACGTTCAAACTCACCAAAGGCGGGTCAATCCATCCTCATCCTGGTATCCACTCATTATACTCCACACCTGAACGTAGCCCTCACATGGACAACATACCCTCCTAACTCAGCGTCTGTACGTTAACCTTTTACCCCCAGTCGGGGCTATTGCAGATTCTGTATTCCTTATGCCACCCGATCTTAAACCGAACTTCACACGCCCTGGGTAATCTGTACATTGTTCCCTTATCACCAGAAACTTCTGCGCCTAAATGCTGTACCGTACACTTCTTTTTTTCTTTCAACGTCATCTTAATAAAATGTTGACATTTGTTCGAGATCCCGGCTCCTGTTCCTTTGCAAGGTGTGTGCGTTTGCTCCGGGTTTTAGTCTGCTAAGACAGCGAGGGGGGGCCGATTGAGCCAGAGGCGCTTGCCTGCTGCGGACATGGTTCCAAGGCTGAACGTCATCCCCCATGAGCTGAAGGTTTAACTGAAAACAGTTTAAGACGTGCTCCCATCTCCAGTACTCAGCTACCCAGCTCCCAGTGGGGTCCAAACCCCAACTAGATCCCTTTTACCCTGTAGACGCTGTAAAATCCTGTGACCAGGGCAGCTGCCTAGCAGCCTGTGCATCTGCCTGCCAGCGTGAGAGCTCGTAAGGCACTAATCTGGATAGTGCCGGCTGGGTGGCAGGGCTGTGAAGAGCCAGCAGAGTGGTGCAGTGGAAGTGTGCTGGGTCCATAACCCAGAGGTTGATGGATTGAAACCATTCTCTGCTACATGTGTGCTCATTTCTTTTCCCTCTGGGCCTTCCAGCAAGGCAGTGACCAGCAGAGCGGCAAGAGGTGGCTGAGGCAGCAGCCTGCCAGGGAGCTCCCTGGCACCTCTGGCTGCCTGGGCTGAAGGCAAGAGGGAGGTGTGGGCGTGGCGAGGGCCTCCTGTCCCAGAATGAGGCTGCAGTGCTTCCTGGTTGCCTTTTCCCACGCACCCCGCCGGGCTGCGGGAGAACACGAGGGAGGCTCTCGGGGCGCTGGGCAGCGCTGTGTGGCTGTCAGGGGAAAGAGCCGAGGCTACCGACTCAACCTGCCATTGGCTCGCGTGGCTCTGCGCGCCGTCAGCCGGGGTGGGCCTGGCTGTGCACGTGACTCAGGCGTGGGCAGCATGGCTGCTCTTTCCTGACGAGGCATGAGGCAGGCCAAGAGCTTTGCACAGCCTACGGGGAAGTGGGAGGAAGGCATCTTTGAGGCGGCGTGTCTCATCCGCTTCTCCCTTGCCACTTGGGTGGAGGTGGGAAGGGAGCAAAATGTTCCCGGCTGAAAGTTTTTGTGCTCGGCCTCGAGGATTAAGCCTGAGCCTCCAGCACGGCTGCTGGGAGACGGGATTCTGAATGGCATCCAGCATGCTCTTTGGGCCACCAGCTGAAAGCTCTGAGGCCAAGAGGCAAATAAATGGGACTTTTGAGGCTCCTTGCAGAAGCAAGGAGGTGGCACAGGCTTATCACCAGCCCTGGGTGGGCTCAAACCACCATCCTTTCAGTTAACAGCCAAACACACTGACCCATTGCGCCACAGACGGGCAAGGCTGTATGGAGCCCTGTCATAAACAGACAGGAAAAGTTACTAGCACAGAGGTACTTTATATCTCTTTGACTGTAAAGGGTTAACAAGTTCAGTAAGCCTGGCTGTCACCTGACCAGAGGACCAATCAGGAGACAGGATACTTTCAAATCTTGAGGGAGGGAAGTTTTTGTGCTGTGTTGTTAGTTTTGGTGGCTGTTCACTCTGGGGGCCCAGAGGGATCAGACGTGCAACCAGGTTTCTCTACAGTCTCTCCAATACAGGCTCTTATAAGTTCAGACTAGTAAGTACTAGGTAGATAAAGCGAGCTAGGCTTATGTTTGTTTTCTTTATTTGCAAATGTGTATTTGGCTGGGCGGAGTTCAAATTGGTATTTTGCTGAAAAGATTTTAATTTGTACTTGTATACTTAGGCTGGGAGGGTACTCCCAGTGTCTATAGCTGAAAGACCCTGTACCTATTCCATTTTAAAGTTACAGAGATAATTTTTACTGTTTTTTCTTTCTTTAATTAAAAGCTTTTCTTGTTTAAGAACCTAATTGTTTTTTATTCTGGTGAGACCCCAGGGGACTAGGTCTGGATCCACCAGGGAATTGGTGGGGAGAAAGGAGGGAAGGGGGAGAGAGAGGCTAATCTCTCTCTGTGTCAGGATTACTTTCTCTCTCAGGAAGAGTCTGGGAGGGGGAGAGAGAAGAAGGGGGGAAGGTGAATTTTCCTCTCTGTTTTAAGATTCAAGAAGTTTGAATCACAGTGATCTTCCAGGGTAACCCAGGGAGGGGAAGCCTGGGAGAGGCAATGGTGAGGGAAAGGGTTTACTTTCCTTGTGTTAAGATCCAGAGGGTCTGGGTCTTTGGGGTCCCCGGGCAAGGTTTTGGGGGGACCAGAGTGTACCAGGCACTGGAATTCCTGGTTGGTGGCAGCGCTACAAGTTCTAAGCTGGTGATTGAGCTTAGAGGAATTCATGCTGGTACCCATCTTTTGGATGCTAAGGTTCAGAGTGGGGAATTGTACCATGACATGGTAGGCAGCGGTGGGATAGATAGATAAGATAGAATCCAAAAGCCAGTGAGGTTTTTATTTCTCTCCCTGCTAGCTATCTGCAGGCAGACTGAGAGGTTTGGGTTTAGAAGCAAAAGCCAGTAGGATTATTTTCTCTCTCTTTTCTCTCTGCTAGCTGTTTGTAAGCAGGAGAGAGAGTTTTTAAAAATAAATAAACAGCCAGAAATTTTTTTTCCTTTTCTCCTTTCTGGTTGTGCAGAGAGACTGCCTGAAGACAGAGGCATTAGAGTTTAACAAGGATCTTTGTTAAACAAAGGGACTCCAGTTGTGAGTCACCATACACCAGCAAAACACATTTGCAAATGAAACATTTCCTTTTGTTCTAGTTTTATTCGGGAAGGCTTGTTAGAAACACTCTGTTGCTTAGCAACAGCACAGGCAGCAGAGGAACTGTAATTCAGACAGTAAACCAGCAGAGGGCACCCCAACCCAAGAAAGCAGGAACCATGACTACCAAGGATGCCCTGAAACAGGAGCGAGCGAGACTGGAGGCAGAGGCACAAATCAAAAAAGCAGAGCACAAGCGAGATATGGAAAAAAAATACAAGAACTAGAAATAAAACAAAAAGAGATGGAGCTAAGAGAAAAAGAAAAGGAGGCTGCCCACAGGAGAGAGTTGGAATTCCTGAGGGAAACGCACCGGCAGGCCCTGGAATTAGAAAAAGCAAAGCAACAGAACCCAGCCAATCCTAACAACCCTTCGCCAATAACTGTTGCGCAGCACAAGAAATTTCCCACCTACAAGGCAGGTGATGACACTGAAGCCTTCTTAGAGAATTTTGAAAGAGCCTGTCTTGGGTACAACATCCCTGAAGACCAGTACATGACAGAACTGAGGCCACAGTTCAATGGACCCTTAGCAGAGGTGGCGGCTGAAATGCCTAAGGAGAACATGAACGACTATAAACTTTTTCAAACCAAGGCCAGATACAGAATGGGGATAACACCTGAACAGGCTCGTCTGCGGTTCAGAGCCCTAAAATGGAAACCAGATGTGTCATTCCCCCGACACGCCTACCACATTGCAAAGAATTATGAAGCCTGGATATCAGGAACAAAGGTTAACAATCTGGACGAGCTGCACCTCCTGATACAAATGGAGCAGTTCTTAGATGGTGTTCCTGAAGAAATAGAAAGGTACATCCTAGATGGGAAGCCCAAAACGGTAACTGAGGCAGGGGAGACTGGAGCCAAACGGATGGAAGTGACAGGAAAGAAAAGAGCTACTATCAAGGGGAGCGAATATCACAGGGGTCACACCGACAATAAACCCTATCACCAAGGGCAAACCAGGACCCCACCTACAACCCAAGGAAAGCTGCCAACGTCCTATTCTCTCACCTCATCAATCTCCAGTAACCCACCTCGGCCCAGTGACCAGTCAGGTGGGCGATGCTTCAAGTGTAATGAACTGGGACATATAAAGGCCAACTGCCCCAAGAACTCCATCCGAGTGCAGTTCATTATATCTCCATCACTCCAAAGATCCCCAGGCCCAGATGCCTCTCAAATACCCTTGGAGCGAAGGGAAATTTTGAGAGTGGGCGGAAAGAAGGTTATCGCGTGGAGAGACACGGGGGCACAAGTGTCAGCTATCCACCAATCCTTAGTGGACCCCAAATTCATCAACCCAAAGGCTCAAGTGACAATTTTCCCCTTCATGTCCCAAGCGGTAAACTTGCCTACAGCTAAACTGCCTGTCCAGTACAAAGGCTGGTCAGGAATGTGGACTTTTGCTGTCTATAACAATTATCACATCCCCATGCTACTGGGGGAAGACTTAGCCAACCAGGTAAAGTGGGCCAAGAGGGTGGGAATGGTTACACGCAGCCAAGCCAGGCAAGCTTCCAGACCCATCCCTGTTCCTGAACCGTCCACAGAGGCCCCGTCTGTGTTGGCAGAGACCCAGACAAAGGTAGTGTACCCGGATTCCCTGCCAACAACTGCAACAGCCACAGTACTTCCAGTCCCAGACCTGAACCTGGAAACACAACCAGCACCAGAACCATTGCCAGCACTGATGCCAGCGCTTGCAAACACATCTTCAACCCCAACGCCAGAGGGCGCCAGCGAGCCTGAACTGGCAGAAGCAGCAGACAACCATACCCAGGAGGCTCAGCCAGAGCCTGAAATACACCTGGTGCACCAGCGGAGAGCAGTTCACCAGCCACGAAAACAACCCCAGCACCTACATCGCTTCCCGAGTGACTAAGCCCAAGTCCACAGTCTAAGGAGGAACTGGTGTCTCCAGCCTCCAGGAAACAGTTCCAGACTGAGCAGGAAGCAGATGACAGCCTTCAGAAAGCTTGGCACGGAGTACCCCACCACCTCTCAGCTCTTCTAACCAATCCCGGTTTGTTATAGAACAAGGGCTTTTATATAAGGAGTCTCTTTCTGGTGGACACCGGGAAGACTGGCATCCACAAAAACAGTTGGTGGTTCCAACTAAGTACCGGAGGAAGCTCTTAAGCTTAGCCCATGATCATCCCAGTGGCCATGCTGGGGTGAACAGAACCAAAGACAGGTTGGGGAAGTCCTTCCACTGGGAGGGGATGGGCAAGGATGTTGCCAAGTATGTCCGGTCTTGTGAGGTATGCCAAAGAGTGGGAAAGCCCCAAGACCAGGCGAAGGCCCCTCTCCAGCCACTCCCCATAATAGAGGTCCCATTTCAGCAAGTAGCTGTGGATATTCTGGGTCCTTTCTCAAAAAAGACACCCAGAGGAAAGCAGTACATATTGACTTTCGTAGACTTTGCTACCTGATGGCCAGAAGCAGTAGCTCTAGGCAACACTAGGGCTAAAACTGTGTGCCAGGCCCTAACAGACATTTTTGCCAGGGTAGGTTGGCCCTCCGATATCCTTACGGATTCAGGAACTAATTTCCTGGCAGGGACCATGAAAGAACTGTGGGAAACTCATGGGGTGAATCACTTAGTTACCACCCCGTACCACCATCAAACCAATGGCCTGGTGGAAAGGTTTAATGGAACTTTGGGGGCCATGATACATAAATTCGTGAATGAACATTCCAATGACTGGGACCTAGTGTTGCAGCAGTTGCTTTTTGCTTACAGGGCTGTATCACATCCCAGTTTAGGGTTCTCACCGTTTGAGCTTGTGTATGGCCACGAGGTTAAGAGGCCATTACAGTTGGTGAAGCAGCAATGGGAGGGGTTTACGCCTTCTCCAGGGGCTAATATTCTGGATTTTGTAAGCAACCTACAAAGCACCCTCCGACACTCTTTAGCCCTTGCTAAAGAAAACCTAAAGGATGCTCAAAAAGAGCAAAAGGCCTGGTATGATAGACATACCAGAGAGCGTTCCTTCAAAGTAGGAGACCAGGTTATGGTCTTGAAGGCACAACAGGCCCATAAAATGGAAGCAACATGGGAAGGGCCATTCACGGTCCAAGAGCGCCTGGGAGCTGTTAACTACGTCATAGCATTTCCCAATTCCTCCCTAAAGCCCTGAGTGTACCACGTTAATTCTCTCAAGCCCTTTTATTCCAGAGACTTGCAGGTTTGTCAGTTTACAGCCCAGGGAGGAGATGATGCTGAGTGGCCTGACGGTGTCTACGATAAAGGGAAAAGTGATGGTGGCGTGGGAGAGGTGACCCTCTCCACAACCGGGAAAGGTTTGCAGTGGCAACAGATCAAGAAGTTGATGCACTCTCCTGTGAAAGTTCCCTAAAATCAACTGGTTAAAAATTGTCCTTACAATGTGAAAAATCTTGTAGTTTTACTTAATTAGTGGCATATGTAAGGATGCATGTGTTTATTGATCTGTTTATTTTAAAGTTCTAGGGAGAAATCACTGCCAGTGTGGTTCCACACTGTCAGCGATTTGGGGGGCGTGTCATAAACAGATAAGAAAAGTTAATAGCACAGAGGTACTTTATATCTCTTTGACTGTAAAGGGTTAACAAGTTCAGTAAGCCTGGCTGTCACCTGACCAGAGGACCAATCAGAGGACAGGATACTTTCAAATCTTGAGGGAGGGAAGTTTTTGTGCTTTGCTGTTAGTTTTGGTTGTTGTTCACTCTGGGGACTCAGAGGGACCAGATGTGCAACCAGGTTTCTCTCCAATCTCCCTGATACAGGTTCTTATAGATTCAAAATAGTGAGTACTAGGTAGATAAGGCAAGTTAGGCTTATGTTTGTTTTCTTTATTTGCAAATGTGCATTTGGCTGAAAGGAGTTTAATTGTGTATTTGGCTGAAAGGATTTTAATTTGTACTTGTATACTTAGGCTGGGAGGGTATTCCCAGTGCCTATAGCTAAAAGACCCTGTACCTATTCCATTTTTTTTTAATTTACAAAGATAATTTTTACTGTTTTTTCTTTCTTTAATTAAAAGTTTCTTGTTCAAGAACCTGATTGTTTTTTTATTCTGGTGAGACCCCAGGGGACTGGGTCTGGATTCACCAGGGAATTGGTGGGGAGAAAGGTGGGAAGAGGGAGAGAGAGGCTGATTTCTCTCTGTGCCAGGATTACTTTCTCTCAGGAAGAGTCTGGGAGAGGGAAAGAGAAGGAGGGAGGAAGGTGAATTGTCCCCTCTGTTTTGTGATTCAAGGAGTTTGAATCACACAGTGATCTTCCAGGGTAACCCAGGGAGGGGAAGACTGGGAGAGGCAACGGTGAGGGAAAGGTTTTACTTTCCTTGTGTTAAGATCCAGAGGGTCTGGGTCTTGGGGGTCCCCAGGCAAGGTTTTGGGGGGACCAGAGTGTACCAGGCACTGTAATTCCTGGTTGGTGGCAGCGCTACAGGTTCTAAGCTGGGATTGAGCTTAGAGGAATTCATGCTGGTACCCCATCTTTTGGACGCTAAGGTTCAGAGTGGGGATTATACCATGACAGGGGCGGACACGCTCCTGCCGGGAGGGCCTGGGCCCGGCTGCCTGGTTTGCACCCTGCCCGGGGGGGTCCCCAAGCTCCCCGCAGCCGGAGCGGGGCTGCGGCAGGTGAGTGGCCCGGGCGGGGCGGAGCGGAGCGGAGCAGCCTCTCCTGCGGGGCCGGGGCGACAGAGCCCGGGAGCAGCTGGGCCGGGAGCTGCAGGAGGGGCCCGGAGCGCAGCTCGGCTGCAGAGCTCGGAGCCCAGGCTGGGCCCGAGAGCGAGGGGAGGGGGAGCCGGAGGGAGCTTGGGGGTGCCAGAGCCAGGCTGGAGGGGGAGCCGCTGGGGATGGGGACTGTGGGGCAGCTGGGAGTTTGGGGTGTGGTGGGGGGTCAGGGCTGGAGGCAGACTGTGGGGCTGCTGGGAGCTGGGAGTTTGGGGTGTGCTGGGGAGATCATGGCTGGGGGTTGGGGATGTTTGGGGGGCTCCATGTTCAGATCCGGCCTTGCGAAAGCTTTGGGGGCTGGAGCTGGGGAAAGTTGGGGACTGTCTGAAGTTGGCTGCTTGGGATGTGGGTGAGGCCCTGGGGAGCTGGGGGTTGGGCTGCAGCCCTGTCACCGCAGCCTGGGGCCCTGCGTTTCCTCTGGAAAAGCTGCTCCCTGTTTCACCATCTCCTTTCAGTCTGCAGTTACCTAGTTATCAAAGCCTCGTGAATGGTGTTTGGTTAGTGTCTGGGAGCTCCTCCTGCTGAAGTAGAAAGCAGTGGGGGAAGAGAGGCTGCCTAGCATCCGAAACTCAGCATCGCTGCTCGGCTCTCTGTGAGCTAAGATCAAACGTGAGAAGAGTAGTCTTTTGGTTTTTCCAAGGCCACAATCAAGTGTCTTGATGTTTTTGGTCTTCTAGCCTCAAGATGAAAACCTTGTCTGTGTCTCTGGGACCTTGAAGTAAAAATATTATCTAAGTTATATCTGTTCTTATCAGTTTGATAGGTTCTTTATTTGAAGACTGTATGTTCAATTGATTTTTGAAACAAGGGGATGGAAAAGGAGCTTCTTTTATCCACCCCCTGCATTGACCTGGTATTGCAGTGTCTCCAGGACCAGTACCTCTCCTTTTGCGGAGAATGGTCTGGTTAGAAAGGCAGAAAGATTTTCACTCTAAAGGTGCTGATTTGAGAAGATTTTTTAAAGTAGTTGAAAAATCAGGCCTCTTTAGCACTTTGGTTTCTTCATGACAACATATTGTTAAAATTTCTTGGGAGTGTTTTCTAAGTTTACAGATGTGAGTTTCTTTGTCTTGCTGGAGGATTGTTTTAAAAGCTGGGACTCTTCTGTTTGCTGTGAGTCTTTTCAACAACATGAGGGACGAATGCTTTCCGGACTGAGGGTCTGTTTGGGAGATGATTGGCTGGTGGGGCTTGGGGGGGACACAGATTGGTAATATTCGAGGTCACATGTATATCAATAACTGCATGAGTTACATAGACTTCTCCCCACCCAGCCTACGTTCCATGTATCTTGACTGAGCCTGCCGCCCACCATCCCAGAGCAGAAGCCTGAAGACCGAGCCCCACCGCACGTGGGAAGGTGGGGAACTCCCACTGGTTGCCTGCTCCTACAGTGTTTATGACTCAGGAAGTGGGTAGGGACCAGCCCCTGCAGGCAGCCCGTGGGGAAGAGCCACTGCTTTGCTGCCCCCGACTCCCCCTCAATTATAGTCCAGGAGGCTGTAGCCGCAATACAAGCCCCTGGTGGCCACATTTGAGAATGCTGGAGCCTCACAGTAAACAAATCCCAGCAGGTTTGTCACACCCTGTCCCCCACCCTGGGGATTTCCTGCCCTCGCCCACACAGACCAACCTTCCTGAAAGTTCCCACCCCCTATGTATTTACTGCCCTTTCTCCTCGCAAAGGGAAACCGCCAGCAACTCCCTGATAATCCCTACCTCAACCGGCTCCACTGCAGCAATTTCCCTTCCCTGACCCCTGGAAGGACAGAATGATCTGGAGCAAAACATTGATGTTGCACTGCAGCATGTTAGGGCAAAAAGGGCAATTGGGGACATGTCAGAACAGGAAATAATTTCACAGCACAACTCCCCCCAGGATCTTTCCCTGCACACAGATGTTCTAGACGGTCCTGCATGTGACAGAAAAATTCAAATCTAGGGCTGTCAATTGATCGCAGTTAATTTACGCAATTAACTTAAAACAAATCATGATTAATCTCAGTTTTAATCGCACTGTTAAACAATAGACCAATTGAAATTTATTTTTGATGTTTTTCTACATTTTCAAATATATCGATTTCAATTACAACATAGAATACGAAGTGTACAGTGCTCACTATAAATAGTTTTATTACAAATATTTACATTGGAAAATATAAAGTACTGTAGTGCAATCTCTTTATCATTAAAGTGCAAGTTGCATATGTAGATTTTTTTTTGTTGCATAAGTGCACTCAAAAAGAAAACAATGTAAAACTTTAGAGTCCAGTCAGTCCTACTTCTTGTTCAGCCAATCGCTAAGACAAACAAGTTTGTTTACATTTACTGGAGATAATGCTGCCCATGTCTTATATACATCACCTAAAAGTGAGAACAGGCTTTCTCACGGCACTTTTGTAGCCAGCGTTGCAAGGTATTAACGTGCCAGATATGCTAACATCCATATGCCTTCATATTTCAACCACCATTCCAGAGGACATGCTTCCATTCTGATAACGCTCATGAAAAAAATAATGCGTTAATTTGTGACTGAAGACCTTGATGAAGAACTGTATGTCTCCTGCTCCATGGTTTTATCAGCATTCTGTCATGTATTTCGTTTTATGGCAGTCTTGGGCGATGACCCAGCACATGTTGTTCACTTTAAGAACACTTTCACTGCAAATTTGACAAAACACAAAGAAGGTATAACCTGAGATTTCTAGAGACAGCTACAGCGCTCAACCTAAGGTTTAAGAATCTGAAGAGCCTTCCAAAATCAAAGAGGGGCAAGGTGTAAAACATGTTGCCAGAAATCCTCAAAGAGCAACACTCTGATGCAGACACTACAGAACCTGAACCACTAGACAGGAAAATCAATCTTCGGTTGGTGGCATCTGACTCAGATAAGGAATATGAATGTACTTTGGATCGTGGTCAGGCAGTACCTGTCATCAGCATGGAAGCATGTCCCTGGCCTCTGATTGCTAGAAGCTGGGAGGGGAGAACAGGGGCTGGATCTCTCCATGGCCGCCTAGTCTGGTCACTCCCTCTGAAGCCCATAGCCAGGGCCAGCCTTAGGGGTGGGTGCCACCAGGGAATTACCTAGGAGTCCATGGTCAAGGGCAGTGCTGTACGGTAGCAGTGAGGTGTGTGCTGCTGGTGTAAAGTCAGAAACTGCTCCCGGCTGGCAGGGGAGTGCTGCTTGGGGTGGTGTCCAGATTTCTCCCTGCTCCCTGCCAGAATAGGAACGTAGAGGGAGGGAGGGGAAGAGAAGGGGGAGAGGTGATGAGCGGATACTGCTCCCCCCAGTGTTCTTCCGTGCCCCCCTAGGGGGTTTTGAGTGGAGAGCAAGGAGCGACATCAGGGCTTCCTGCATCCAGGTCACCTTCCCCATCTGGGCTTCTGCTCTCTGTCTTCCTCTTATGCAGCCCAGGTGGGGAAGGTGATCTGGAAGCAGGGAGCCCCGATGTTGCTCCTTGGTCCCCTCTCACAGCCCCCTCGTGGTGGGCGGAGGAGCAGTGTTCAGGGGCGGCAGGGAGAGCGAGCAGCAATGCCAGCTACTCCATGCATCCAGGTCAGTTTCCCCAAGTGGGCACGAGAGGGGGTGCAGGTGTTAGGGAAAAAGGGGGCACAGTGCAGAGATTATGGGTGTAAGAGGATGCAGGGGTTAGGGGTGCAGGGGTTAGGGGCACCGGAGGGGGGGCACAGGGTTAGGGGTGCAGAGGTTGGGGCACCAGAGGGGGGCACAGGGTTAGGGGTTCAGGGGTTGGGTGCCGAGGGGGCAGGAGTTGGGTGGCAGGAGGGGGCACAGGGGTTAGGGGTTCAGAGGTAGGGGGACAGGGTAAGGGGTGCAGGAGGGAGGTGCAGGATTGGGGTGTAGGGGTGCCAGAGGTCACAGGTTTAGGGAGCAGGAGGGGACACAGAGTTAGGGGTGAGGGACGTAGCGGTCCTAGAGGGGGTGCAGGGTTAGGGGTGCCAGAGGTTGGGGATGTAGGGGTTAGGGGTGCTAGAGGGAGTGCAGGGAGGAGCACAGGGTTAGGGGTGCAGAGTTTAGGGGTGCCAGAGGGGGGCACAAGGTTAGGGGCATGGGGGAGGATGCAGGGTGAACAGTGCAGGGTTAGAAGCACAGGAAGAGTCACGGGGCTCTCCTGTGACCCAACCCCACAGGAGATTGACCCCATGTTTAAAGAACAAACCTCTATACTAAGGGCTGAAATATCCACTGGGGTGAACACAACGGCATCAGCTCCTTGCTGCCCAGCCTGTGAGAGTTTTTACTGTGCTTCTATAAAGGGAACAGTGAGCGGAAGTTAAGTTGCCTCCTGTTCTATAACTGATGGGGGGGGCAGCAGGGATTAGTGGTGGGTCCCCCATTCCCAGGGATTAGGGGCATGGAGCACGGGGGTGCCTGACAGGTGTTGGGCTGCAGGGTTCCCTGCTGAAGCTCCGCAGACTGGAGCCTGCTCCTCCTGTGCAGGGCCAGCTCCAGCTTTTCTGCCGCCCCAAGCAGGAGGAGGAAAATAAAAAAAACGCTGTGGCTCTTCGACAGCAGCTCAACCAACTGCTTCTTCTGCGGCAGTTCGGCGGCGAGTCCTCCCTCCCTTCCTCTTTGGTAGACATTTGACGGCAGTTCAAAGACTAAGACACGGAATGGGGGACCCACCACTGAATTTCCGCTAAAGACCCAGACGTGCTGCCCCAATACTGGATGGGCCACCCCTTGGAATTGGCTGCTCCAAGCACCTGCTTGCTACGCTGGTGCCTGGAACCAGCCCTGCTCCCGTGACAAGCAGGGGCTGGTGCAGAGCATGGCAGGGCAGGGAGATGACATCTCCTCTAATAGCGAGGCCCTTTCACAGCAAGGGCAGCACCTCCCCGCAGTAGCACAGAGCCACCTACTCCTCCTGCTTTCTCCTGACACCAGCACCACCCTTCCCGGCACCGCCTCATGGCAGCACCTGCTTCCAGACTCGCACCAGAAATAGGAAGTCTGGGCCGGGCCTGGCAGCAGCTGTCAGGAAATGGAAGCAGGAGACACGACCACTCCCATGGTGCTGTGGGGCCCATCCTGGCTGGTGGGAGATGGAGGCAGTGGACACTACCACTCCCATGGTGCCGTAGGGTTTTCAGGTGGGGTGCCCCCCCCCCAGTAGGGCTCCAGGGGAGTTTTGGCATCTTAAGGGATTGGTGGGGGGTTGCTTGGAGGAGGTTTGAAGACTAACAGTGAAGGGGAAGTTGGACAGTTTCCAGAAAACCAGGGAGACAAGGCAGGTGAGGTGATACCTCTTACTGGACCAGCTCTGGAGTCACACAGGGTCTTCTTCATGCAGGGGAAAGGTGTTCAGAGCATCACAGTTCAATAGAAGGTGGAACCCTCTGCCCCAAACATTAGACATTCCCCTACTTCCTGGAATGGGGGGGCTGTCCCCACTGTCCTGTAAACAACCCCACCATGTAACCCAGAGGTGGCTGCATCTTAGCATCAAGACACCAGTGGTCACTGCTCCAGAGGAGATGGTACATACAGGCCACTGCCCTACGTGGCCCCCAGACATCACAGACTGTGCACTGTCTTGGCTGGCCCCACACGTTACTGCCCCAAGAGCTGAGGTACACACAGGCTACTACTCAAACTGGGGTCACTGCAGCAATGGTTGGGGGGGATACAGGTAGGGCACTGCCGCACATGGCCACCAGGTGGCACTGCTGCAATGGTGCTGGTGGGGGGAGATGCTAAACGGGCCACTGCCTGAAGTGGCCACTACCACAATGGTTTGAGGAGAGGGGGAGGGAGATACCAATAGGGCACTGCCACACCAGGGCACCCCGGGGAGGTCACTGCTCCAATTAGTAGAGATACACATCGGGTAGTGCCCCAGCTGGGGGTCCTACACCAGAGAGAGAAGGGGCTGGGGAGAGAAGAGGAAATCAAAGGCCACTGCCTCACTTAGCCATTGGGGTCACTACGTAAATAGGGGACACACACACAGACACAGACACACAGAGACACACACACAGACACACAGAGACACACACACAGACACACCCCACTGCCCCACCTGACGGGCAGTGACCACTGCCCCAATTCGGGGATACACAGAGGGTATTGCTCCATGGGGATACAAGGGATCAGTGCTTGCCATACCTGGCACAGGGGTAGAGGGGATAGGGTGACCAGATGTCCTGATTTTATAGGGACAGTCCTGATATTCGGGGCTTTTTCTTATGTAGGTGCCTATTAGCCTCCACCCCCTCCCAATTCTTCACACTTTCTATCTGGTCACCCTGGGGCAGGGGGGGAGGGAGGGGGCTACACAAAGGGCACTGCCATACTTGGCCACCAGTGCACATCCCTAGTGGGGGAGTGATATACACCAGAAGCAGGCCTCATTGCCACAAAGGGGTTGGAAGATACCCAGGGCACTGCCTGACACAGCCACCAAGGCACCCTGCCACCTTGGGGAAGGTGAAGAATACAGCTTGGGCACTGACTCCTCTGGCTACCAGTGGTCACAGGCCCAATGCAGGGGTTGGGGGGAGTAAATACACACAGGGGACTGCCCCACCTGGGCAACACGAGTCACCGAGATGAGAGTGGGATACGCAGAGGGCCCTGCCCCAATGGCTGATATACATACAAGGCCCTGCCTCACCTACCCACCAGCACTCACAGGCACAATGTCAGTAGTGGGGTCACACAGGTAACTGACCTCAGTTGCCACCAGGGGTCACTGCAGCAATGCCAGGGGGGATACATGCCAGGCATTGCTGCCCCTCGCCACTAGGAGTCACTGCTCCTACAAGAAGGCACCTACAGGACACTCCCATGCCTGGCCAGCAGGGGTCACTATCGCTGGAGAGGGGCTATGGGGAAGCAGAGAAAGAGCAACTAACTACAGTGGGGAAAATCACAATCTACCAGGGAGAAAGAACACACTCTGCTAGGACATCACACCAACTCCAGCCAGGCTGGATACCAGCAATTCGGGGCTGGAGCAGCTCCAGCTAGAGGCTGGGCAGAGACAGGTGACCTCGATTTCTGCGCTGAGCAGGCTGCTTTGGCAGTGAGGAGGGACAGGGAACCCCCCGGCCAGGGTGTTGCTGCCCAAGGAGGGAGAGATCTGCGGCACTCTTTGGAGTAGCTGGTTCAGCATCTGTGAGCCACATGCTTCTCCCTGCCTGAGCTCTCCAGGAGCACATTACGCACAGGTGTGCGCTGGATGTAGGCACCAGTGTAACAATAGGGCCAGACTCTGCTGAGTGCTGCCTGTGAGAGAGAGACAGAGTCAGATGGGCAGATGGGGGCAGGAGATGACAGATCCAGCAACCATGAGCTGAACCCATCACAAGTCCAGCCCGTGACATCACCATCCATCCCTGCAGCTCTCCATCTGTCCCGCTGTCCGTCCAACCCTCAACCCCCCAGCCGTCCCCAATGTATGTCACACACACCCCTTCATCCATCTGCCTCACACACTCATCTATTTCCTCATGCATCCTGCTGTCCCTCTGATTGTCCCTGCAGTGCCCAGCACAAGGAAGCATAGTGGACCCTGAGCGAGGCTTTTGGGTGATGCAGTAATGGAGCTAGCGGGTGAAAGGGGCATCTCCAATCCCAGCCCTACTTCTCCTCTGCCCAAAGCCATGACCGCGAGCCCACCCCTCTCACTCTCAGACCTCACAGCCCCAAAGACATGAATGGCCACTCACACTGTGACCCAGTTACAGCAATGAGGTCTACCCGAAGATAGGGGGTGGAGGAGCAACCCCCTTATCCTGGCAGGCAGGACACATCCTTCCCAATATGGCAGAGACCCTGCCCTTGGGCAGATAGACCAAGATGAGCCCATAGGAGACTGGGGAAGGGGGAGCAGAGAAAGAGAATGCAGGCAACTGAACATGACAGCTGTCCATGAAAGGAGAGAGAGAGAGTTTGAGTGAAAGTTGGCCAACACAGAGAGAGAAACCTAGGAGGACAAAAGAAATTCACAACAGGGAGTCAGTCACCCTCATGGATCCAACTTTCTGCTAGGGAGCACACACCACTCCTGGCCAGAGAGATGATCAGCTCTCGCAAATGGCAACATCATCTCCCCTGAAGCCACAGCTACTCCGGAAACCCACACCAAGGTAAAGGGAAGTCCCTGCCTAGAGCCAGGAGGGCTGTGACCAGAGCCCTTCCCAAACCAGATGCACATCTCACCGACAGAGACGGTTACTCTTGTCTCAGTTGGGCAGGTCTTGCCTGGCATCAACAGGATTCACGCTGTCACTGCTCTCGATCACTTTCCATCTCACCTCAGGGCTGGACTCCATCCCCACGACTTCTTTTCCCTTGCTATGAAACACAACACAAGAGGAAAAGAAAAAGCAATGGTGGTGAGGCTCCTCTTCTCGCTACTCCCGCACCCCAGGGCTTCGGCTTCAACCCTCCTCCCATTCTGTCATCACAGCTATAATTAGAAATCTGAGCCCAGGGCTCACACCTGGTTGTCTCCTCAATCCTAGGCCCTGTCCAGCATGTCTCCCTCCACAGAAGTTACCTGGCCTCATCTTAGACTCCATCTTCATGTTGCTCTTCTCCTTCCCAGAGCTCCTGCTCTGCTCCTCAGACCTGTCTGTCCTCAGCTCTGCCGGTAGAGGGGAAGGGACATGATGGGAACACACATGCCCCATTCCAGACACCACACAGCATCCACAGGGCTACCAAAACACCTCATCTTCGGCCAAAACCACACCTCACCCCGAGGGAGCAAAAAGTCTGTGAGCACAGCACACACAAGACAGGAAAAGATTAACACCCACACCCACACCCAGCCCAGCCAAAGTGGGAGCTTCCTCACCTTCCCGGCCACAGGTCCGTGGGGCTCATGGATGGAGAAGTTTGCTGGGCTGTGGGGGTCCCTGAAGAACTAGCTCAGCATGTGAATGACTGGGATGTATGTGGGGGCCTGACTGTGGGTTGGGGTGTCCAGAAGGACCTAAGGGAAGGGAATAGGGGGATTAGGGAGAGAGGAGAGTGGCATTACCAAGGTGCATTGTGGGAATGTGGGATTTAGAGAGCCCAGAGTGGATGGGTGTCAGCGGGTTGGACGACCCCACAGTGGTTGAAAAGGGGAACCTGGCAGGTTTGGGTGTAGCAGAGATTGAAGATGAGGAACCTCACACCCTGGGGATGGACTGGGGGAGTAGGGGGATGGGAAAGTGGGACCCAGCAATGAGAAATGGGTTGGAGGCAATTAGGGATGGGGCACTGAGGACATGGATGGGGGGGAGGAGGAGGAAGGTGGCGGGGTGCTGAGGACAGGAAGGAGGATGTCAGGGATGGGGCGAGAGGAGGTCGGTGTCGGGGTGCTGAGGACGGAGGGGGAGAGGGAGGAGGAGGTCGGAGCGAAGGGAAAGGCCAGGTAGAGTGTACACGATGGGGGAGGGGATGCTGGGGGCTGAGGGATCCCCACAGATGGGGGTGGGGCTGGCGAGAGGGTCACAACAGATGAGGAGACACTGGGGGGGCAGGTTGGGGGGGCTTGAAGGGGCTGCTGGGGCCCTACGGAGGGAGAGGAGGGGGCGGTGCTGGCAGGAGAGTCACAGGGGACGGGGGGACACTGGGGGCAGGTTGGGGGAGGTTGAAGGCCCTGCGGCCCCAGGCTGCCGCTTGTGGGGCTGCTCCCAGACAGCTCAGCCCCCCCCCGTTAGCCCCCCAGGCCCAGCGGGGGGGGGTGAAGCCCTTTCACTCGCGCTGCCTCTGCCCTGTGCCCCCCCCCGCCCGGCTCCCACGGGCCCGGGCTGCTCCCGGGGCAGGGGCTGGGCCTGGCGCCTGGAACTGGGTGTCTGAGCCCCCGGCCCCCCCGTGCGGAGCCGCCGCTCCCCGTCCCGCCTCAGCGCCCCTCGGCCCGGCCCCGCCCGCCGGCTGCCCCCGAGCCCGCGTCCCCCCCGCAGCGCCGGGGCGGGTCCCACTGGTGCCCCCCCCCGGCTCCCCGTGGGGAGGGGGCGGGGGCAGCGAAGCCTCGGGGCGAGGGAACCAGGCCCGCACCCCACGCGCCGAGTCTCTGTCCCACGCTCTCTCCGCCAATCAGGGAGCGGGGAGGGGCGCAGCAAACTGAGAGCTACGGCCCCTCCTCCGATAGAGGCCGCGTGTGAGAGGGAGAACTACGCTTCCCAGTGTGCACCGGGAGGGGGCGCGTTATCTGAGCAAACTCGTCACTTCCACTCTTAGGCGAGCCAGTAACTACAACTCCCAGCCTGCCCCGGGGCGCTTCCGTCCTCTCGAGCCCAGGTGAGGGCGGGTCCCTGGGTCAATCGCACACCTCCCGCCCCGCCCCCAGAGATCCCTGGCCCCGCCCTCCCCAAGATCCGGCTCCTGTGAGGGGACTGGGGAGCCGCCGTTCTTGGGGGGGAGGAGCTGCTGGGTTCCCTCCCCATTTGTGCCAGGGGACTGGGGAGGGGCTGGTCCTGTGGGGGCAGGGCGCTGGCTTCCGTTCCCAGCTCTGGGAGGGGCCTGGGGAGTGGTGGTTCCAGCGGAGGGGGGGCGCTGGCTTCCCTCCTGTCATAAACAGATGGTTAAGGGTTAATGTCTCTTTTACCTGTAAAGGGTTAAGAAGCTCAGTGAACCTGGCTGACACCTGACCAGGGGACCAATCTGGGGAGAAGAGACTTTCAAATCTCGGTGGAGGGAAGTCTTTGTTGTGCTGTTTGTTTTGTTCTTTGTTCGCTCTTGGGGCTAAGAGGGACCAGACGTGCAACCAGGCTTTCTCCAATCTTTCTGAATCAGTCTCTCATGTTTCAAAGTAGTAAGTATAGCCAGGAAACATGGATCAATCTTATGTTTGTTTTCTTAACTTGTAAATGTGTCTTTTGCTGGAAGGATTTTTACCTCTGTTTGCTGTAACTTTGAATCTCAAGCTAAGGGGAGCGGGAGGTCCCTCTGGGCTTTATAAATCTGAATACCTTGTAAAACATTTTCCATCCTGATTTTACAGAGATAATTTTTACCTTTTCTTTCTTTAATTAAAAGCTTTCTTTTTTAAGAACCTGATTGATTTTTTCCCATGTTTTAAGACCCAACGGGATTGGGTTTGAACGCACCAGAGATCGGTGGGGGGAAAAGAAGGGGAGGGAGGTTAATTCCTCTTTGTTTTAAGATCCAAGGAGTTTGGATCAGTGTAGCCTCTCAGGGTAACCCAGGGAGGGGAAAAACTGGGAGAAAAAAGAGGGGGGGGAAGGCTAATTTCTCCTTGTTTTCAGATCCAAGGAGTTTGGGTCTTGGGTTCCCCAGGGAAGGTTTTGGGGGAGCAGGAAGTGTGCCAAACACTATATTTTTGGCTGGTGGCAGCGTACCAAATTTAAGCTGGTAATTAAGATTAAAAGTGATCATCCAGGACCCCACTTTTTGGATGCTAAAGTTCAAAGCAGGGAAAAAACCTCGATACCCCCCAGAATGGAAGGCTCCTCAAAGTCCTGACTGGCTTTGTGGGAAGCGGTTCCAGAGCATCGCCCGGGAACTCCGTGACAACTGTTGGCAGCAGCGGGATGTACTGCACCCCGTGAATGGCGCTGCTTGCAGTAAGTGACTGGGGAGCAGTAAAACAGAGGAGGGATAATGAGAACCAGGCGTGCTGAAGGCTCAGAGATGGACAGTTTCAGGGAGTGGTTAACCTCTGGGAGCGTGTGACCAGCGAGAAGGACTGTTGGAGTAAAAGGGTCCCCCTGAGGACTGCAGCCAGCAATCTCAGGGGCAGAGGAGCTAGCTGCTCTGTCCTGGGACAGAGGATTTTTGCAGTAGCAGGGTTCCCCTGGGGATGGCAGCAGCAGTCCTGGGGCGGAGGAGTCTGCAGCTCGACCCTGGCAAAGAGGTGGTGACCACGAGAAGGGCTGCCACACCAGGGGTTCTTCCTGGAAACCATGGGGGAGCCAAGAGCACACAGGCCTGTGAGTCCAGAGCCACTTGGGAATGGTGAAGTGATGGCCTATCACCATCTCCTTGAGAAGGACATTGTGATCCTGTACACAAAGAGGGTTACGCACAGGGAAGTTCACCAGGGCACAGTTAATCGTGAGTGGGAGGAGAAGGACACGTCTGAGGAGCAGATTCCTGACCCAGATGGGGCTACAAAAGGATCTGGGAGCAGCTGGAGCAGCAGCCAGGCATCCCCGAGAGTCTAATCGGGTTCCCCATCAGGGGATCGGAGACATATGGGATGGGAGCAGAGCCTGAGAGTGCGATAGGATCGTGAGAGAGAGCAAGAGCCTGAGGAAAAGCTGCAGGAGAAGCAGCAGCAGCATGAACTGGCAATGGCGGAGCGGATGGACATAGGGGGCTGCCCAAGGGTCAGTGGGGAAACACACCCGGGGTGGCAAGACCCTGGGACAGAGAGAACTGTGGTGGTGCAGCCGCAGATGCTGAGGGATTGTGGGACCTGGGTGACAGTCCCTGGGGTGAAGCCCCTCGCCCTGCCTATGGCCCAGATCCCTGTGTAGACCCAGGAGGGGTCTGGCTGCTGGTTGTTGGGGTTCTCCAGGATATCAGCTGGGAGGCCCTGTTGGGGGGTGATTGTGTCTCTTTGGGACAGGATCCAGGCCCTGCTCCTGTAACAGCCGAGGGTTTGAATTCAAATCCAGGGAACCAATTTGGTAAGACAGAAATGGTCAGTGACAATGCAAATGATGTGGCTGGCAGGGGGAGGGGCTGCTGGGCTCAGGATACCTGCCTACCTGTACCCAGCCCCCTGGGGCTGAGTGGGAGGGAGAGATGCTCCCCACCCCCCCTGCACACCGGAGAGGGGGCTCACGCTGGCTCTGAGGCTGTGACTAAAGCAAGGAGCTCGCTGCATGCCCCCACTCGAACCGCCACTCCCCAGACCCCTCCCACAGCTGGGGAGGGAAGCCAGCGCTCCGCCCCCGTTTGAACCGCCACTCCCCAGGCCCCTCCCTGAGCTGGGTAGGGAACCCAGTGCCCCACCCCCGCTCTGGTCCATCAACCACAGCCTCAGGTCAGATGGGCACTGCTCGTACAGGTGCTCCAGTATGAATAGGTCAAGCAGGTCCTCTTTAGTTTGGGCCCCAGCTGTCCACTTGCAGACATACCCCTGCGCCCGATTGACCAGTTGTAGGTATGTGACCTCACGGGTTTTACGCTGACTCCGGAACTTTTTCTGGTACATCTCAGAAGTCAGCCCAAACTCGCGGAGCAGGGCCTGTTTGAACAGCTCGTAGTCCCCTGCCTCCGCCCCTTTCAGTTGGCTGTACACCTCCACAGCTGTGGAGTCCAGTAAGGGGGTGAGAAATGAGATCCTGTCTGCAGGGTCAACCCTGTGCAGCTCGCAGGCATTCTCAAAGGCCATCAGGAAGGTGTCTATGTCCTCCCCCTCCTTACGCCAGGCCAGGAAGCACTTATCAAAGCTCTTTGTAGGCTTGGGTCCCCCCTCACTCGCCGCAGCTGGGGCCCCGCTGCTCCTCAGCCAGGCCAGCTCCAGCTCATGCTTACGCTGGATCTCCTTCTCCTCCCGCTCATGCTGGCGCTGGTTCTCCTTCTCCTCCCGCTCATGCTGGCGCTGGTTCTCATGTTTACGCTGGTTTTCCCACTCCTCCAATTCTTGCCTCCTTAACTCGAGCTCTTCTCGTCTCAGCTCCCTGTCATGTTCCATTCACATCCATTCCAGGGACAGGGAGCTCCGCCGGGACGATCCCCTGCTGGCCGCCGGGGTCAGGGTGCCCTCGGTATTCACTGGGCTTCCCCCAACCTCTTTCCTCGGTATAGGTGGGGAGGGTCTTAGGGTGTCCTTGGCAGCAGTCTGGCCCCTCCCAGCCATGTCAGGCCCCGGGGCTCACGCTGCGTCCACTGGGCAGCTTCCCTCATGGACCGAGCTCCGTTCACCCGAGTGATCCTTCTCCTCCAGCTGGGCAATTAGCTGTTCTTTGGTGGACCTCCCAATGCAAAGCCCCCTCTGCTTGCACAGCTCCACCAGGTCTTTCTTAAGGCGCTTAGCATACATCTTCCTGCTGGCAACTCGCTGGCCTGTGCTCTCAGCTTCCACTGGTTCCAGGGAGACCCCTCGTGCACCAGCCCTTTTTCTAGTCACCCCCTCTCTGCCAGGGTCGAGCTGCAAACTCCTCTGCCCCTCGGACCGCCCCTGCAATCCCCCTGGGGGGCCCTGTTACTGCAAAGTCCTTTTCTCTGGTCATACACTCCTAGTGGTTAATCACCCCCGATCCCGTCTCTCTCTGACTTTTCAGCCCACCTGGTCCTTGTCAGTCCCCCTTTGTTTTACTGCTCCCCAGTCACTTATTGCAGGAAACGCCGTCCATGGGGTGCAGTAAATCCCACCTCTACCACCAATTGTCACAGAGTGTGGAGGAGTCGGGGCCCTACACCCCTTTTCCTGCGATTTAAAAGGACTCTCAGCCAGCCAGTAAAGCAGAAGGTTTATTAGGCACCAGGAACACAGTCCAAGATAGGTCTTGCAGTCCTAGACAACAGGACCCCCCAGTTAGGTCCATCTTGTGGCCCCAGGAGCACCACAGCCCCATTTTGGGTGGGGAGTCAGAGCCCTGTCTGTCCTTCCCTTCCTCCCCCAGCCAGTTCCAGACAGCCAAACCCCCTCCAGCCCCTCCTCCTCTCTCAGTTGCTTTCCCTGGGCCAGGAGGTCACCTGATCCCTTTGTCTCCAACACTTTCAGCTGGCACCTTTGCAGAGGAGGGGCCCAGGCCATCAGTGGCTAGGAGACAGAGTGCCAGGCATTTCAGTGAACTGGTCCTTTGCTTTGCTGGATACTTAAGAACTGCCATGGGGACACTGAGGCACCAACACAGTATTTACAGCCCACAGTAAGAACAGTCCCAGTTTGTCACCACCACCTGGCTGCAGGGAGATTGGGATATGCTGGGCTAAGGGAGGGCTGGCCTGAGGCCCTGAGAGTTTCCTGTGCTGGGTTCAACTCTCAATAAACCCTTCTGTTTTATGCTGGCTGAGAGTCACTCTGGGCTAGAAAACAGGAGGCATCAACTCCTTCGGAGGTGAGGAGGCCCAAGGGGTCTAGAGCGTGTGGACTCCCTAAGGGGTCCCACAGCAGAGACAGACGTGCTAAAGCTCAGAGAGGTGCGGCTCCAGGATGTGGAGGGGCCTGACTCAGAGTGAGCGTGGACCCCCGAGAAGGGCTGTCACACTGAAAGCGGCACCCCCAACGGACCACACAGGGCCACGGGTGGGCACGATCTGTGAGTCCGTGACAGAGAGTACATGAAGGGAGTGTGGATCAGGACGGGGGGACGGGGGAAGATCAGATGCGAGGGGGGGCGGGACGCAGGGGCTGGTCGGATCTGGGGTTGTGGGATGCGGGGTGGTTGGACCTGAAGGGGCGGGATGTGGGTCGGGGGGCAGTTGGACCCTGGGGTGGGGCAAGTCAGGGGGCAAGGGGGCAGGTCGGACCCGGGCGGGGGGCAGGTCACAGGGCCAGGGGGGGCGGGACGTGGGGTGGGGAGCACTTGGACGCAGGCGGGGTGGGGGGCGAGGTGGACCAGGGAGGGGCGGGACACGCGGGGGAGGATGCAGAACACAGGAGTTTGCAGGAAGGTGCTGGGGGGGCAGGGGTCTGAGAGGCGCTGTCTGTGAGGTCTCTGTGGGGGCAGGGGATGAGTGGGGGGGGTCTGAGAGGTGCTGGCTGGGGGGGTCCTTGCAGGGGTGGCCGAGCGGGGGGGTCTGAGAGGGGCTGGCTGGGGGGTCTCTGCAGGGGGAAGGAATGAGTGGGGTGGGGGGGTCTGAGAGGTGCTGGCTGGGGGGGTCTCTGCAAGGGGCGGTGATCAGCAGGGGGGGTCTTAGGTCGGGTGTGCTTGATGGCACTAGCAGGCCGCATGTGGGAAGTGTTAGGCCTGAATAAAGATATAGCAGACAAAACCAGGTATGCCAACCTGACCAAAGTCAGGCTAACAGAGGTTTGTGGGTAATCCCTGAGTGGAAAACACTGAGAAGCAGCAGCATGTCTCACAAGCGCTGGGAAAAAGTGAGATAAGAGAGAAGCTGCATTCCTGGCATAGTACCAGATGTGCTGTGTTCGGGCAGCTCCTTCGAAGAACTGATAAGAGTCCTAGTTTCGCAGCCTCCTTGTTTTCACTCCCTGGTTTTGTTCTTTGTTTGTTTTTAACTCCCCTACATTTCTAACTTTAGGCATGCCTGTATACTAAAGGTGTCTAGTTTCTAGTTGTTAGAAGAAGGGGGTGGGTTGCTCCAGTGAATAATTTATGACGCGACGGAACTGTCTATATAAGCTTATACTAAGATGTAAGAGGGGGCTGGTTCTCTCTGGAGACGAGCTGCTCTCTATTGATGCGTGCACTTGTCAATAAAGAGCTTTTGATCGGACCTTGCTGGTGTTGCCTGTCTCTCTCGCGGTCAGACAACGAACTTTGCCGTCGGGGTTAAAGTCCCTGACAGAAGGATTATGCAGCCCGAACCCTTTTGCCACCCCAATACCCCTGGGGTTCAAACTGGGATTGGCTCTTTTCCCAGCACTCTGGGCTGCGATTTGGGCTTTCTTGGTTAAGAGCTCCCCATCTTGGCTTTTGGCCAGTTTTAGGTTTGGGCAGCCGCTCCCCACCTATTGGCCCAGATTCAACACCTCTGCCGTCCCCACCTTACACTTTTCAGCTTTTACCATCAGTCCTGCCTCCTTGAGGCAGCCCAGCTCCCTCTTCACCTGGGACACCTGTTCCTCCCAGGTCTGGCTAAAGACACACATGTCATTGTATGCCAGGGCAATGTTCTGCATTTCCCTCAGCGTGTCTAGAATCTCCCCAGGCCTAGGGATGGGGTAGGCATTGGACACTGTGATGGCTTTAAGCTTTTGATGGTCCCCACTAAACCAGATCATCCTGTCTCCCTTGGGGATCAGCCCCACGGGTGAGGCCAATGGGCTGTTGAATGGCTGGATCACATCTAAAGCCAGCAGGTCCTTGACCTCTCTCTCCAGGTTCTGGGCTGCTTTGCCAGTGACTCTGAACAGGGAACACGTGATGGGGAGATTGGGTCCCACCTCAGGGAAGAGATCCACTAGGGGGTCTCCCCCTTCTCCTGCCAATCCTCCCCTTCCAGGTTCAGGGGTCCCCTCACTCTCCTCCCATCCAGCAGCTTGAAAGGGAAGAACCCTGTGGATTCCTGGGGCATCACCAGCTGCCTTCCGATTTCCCCCATTTCTACTTCCCGTTGGGGAGCCCATTCCCGGTCAGGAATCCCTTCTCCCACAGGACTCTGTCCCTGCAGCCTTCCCCAAGGGGGTTTGCAGAGCTGTGGCCAGCAAGTTCCCTCAGCTTCTCCAAGGAGGGATCCCTCTGCAGATCACCCCAATGGTTGGGAGGGGCGTGGGGAGTTGCGGTAAGAGTGGGGGCGGGGTGCTGGCTTCCCCCCCCAGCTCTGGGAGGGGTCTGGGGAGTGGCAGTTCCAGCGGGGGCGGGGCGCTGGGATCCCTCCTCAGCTCTAGTAGGGGCCTGGGGGTTGGCGGTTCGAGCAGGACAGGGGAGTTGGCTTGCCTCCCCAGCTCTGGGAGGAGAGAGGGGAGTGGCGGCTCCAGCAGGGGCGAGGCGCTGGGTTCTCTCCCCAGCTCTGGTACAGGAGAGGGGAGTGGCAGTTCGAGCGGGGGCGATGTGATGTGCTGCCCATGGGAGCCAGCTGAGGTCACTCAATCAGGGTGAACTGCCAACAAAACAGGGCAGACAAACCCCAAATGCTGGTGGTTATTTCAATACTTAGATTTACCAACCAGCACAAAAGAGCTTCTACAGTACCTCACTGGTTGCTTAGAAGTCCAAACAACACAGTTCCCTTAAAGTGCCCAGCCTCAGGCCTCCGTCCAGACACACCTGTCAGATATGATGATGATTCCTGAAAATCTTACTTCATTACATAAAAGAAAAATATTCTTCCAATCCCAAACGATCAGCCACATACCCAGGTCCAATTACAACTTAGATCTTACCCAAAATACACGCTTATAGCCAATCCTTGTTAACTAAGCTAAAATTTATTAGAAAAGAAAAGAGAGAGAGTGTTGGTTAAAAGACTCATACACATACAGACTTGAATTCAATTCTTGAGATTTAGATACATAGTAGAGGTGAGCTTGTAGTTGCCAAAAGTCCTTTTAGAAATAGTCCATAGGTTATAGTCCAATTTCCAAATTTGGGGTGGCTCCAGTCAATGACTGGGGATCTCAATCCTTGTGGCTTAAAGTTTCCCCCTCTTGAAACCCAAACAGATCTGAGATGAAGAAGGATCGTGTCCCAGGGTTCTTATACATTTCCAGCAGCCTTTCGGCCTGAGAAAACAATAGGCTTAACTCCTTCTCCCAAACATCCTGGCAATTGGCACAGAGTAATTTATTCATTAAACAGTTCAGATACAGGTTACCACAACCTTCAAAGAGACATATAGACAATAATACTATTTCATTCAAGTATGATCTGAAATGCTAATATTCCTTTTTTGATCTTTGAATTAAAACTATAGCAATAGACAAGACTTGTTTGCTGACATCCCAAGACCTGAGCCAACATCTACCCTTCTACCTCTAACAATGCAGACTTGCATTTCAAAGCTCTATTCATTTCCATATCTTGCTAACCAGTCCTTTAGTTTCACCCATGGCTCAGGTCAGTCGGTGAGGTGAGTTAATTAACTCTTTCTGGCCCTGTCCCCTTTCAGTGACATATTATATTATACTCATAACATCACACCCCCAACGCAAAATTGATGCAGGAAGGGATGACCCCAACATCATTGACTGCATCCCAAAAGCTCCCCATCCTGGGTTTTGTCTTATTACAGCTTGTACTGGGTAGGAAGCCATATTAGTGTAGAACAGAAATGTTTTACCAAACTCATGTTCAATAACATGATTGACTCTCTTTACAAACTTAAGGCCAAACTAGGTTAGAACAATAGTGGATTGGATCTGCTCTCGCAGCAGGATTCCTGTATGTTTCATATGATCTTGCCAAGAGCTAAAGAAACTAGCTATTTTATCTATACAAGCTCAGGCAAATGTTTGGAATCCAATTAACATTAATTCAACATAGATATTAATGTAGTTCATAGTGTAGGAATCTTGGCATTTTGCCATGAAAGCAATATGGTAGTGTGCCTCAGTTTCCCTTTTCATACAGCACATCAGGTCTGGAATGTCTTTTCTTCTGTGAAAAGTTCCAAGACTGTTTACAGGCACTAGCAGTGAAACATCAGTATAACAAATTGTGTTCTCATATATTTCTCTTAACATGTTCAAGGGATTTTTGCAGAAGATTAGGCACATTGTACATTTTTACAGTTATTGGTAATAGCATTACACTAGTTACAAAATTTACCATTAGCAATAACAACAAATTCATTGCAAGTGTCCATCTATAATTATGTTTGTCATGCCATACCTTTGGCTCAATGCCACAGGGGTTTTGACATCTTAGGGTTAACCTGCGGCTTCCCTTTGTAAAATTCAGTTTTCTCTTTCCTCCTCCTTCTGCAGGATCACACCCTGATTTCTCTTGCTTAGTAGAATTCACTGGCTTATGGGGTGGGCTCTCTGTGCTAACAGCTATTAGCAAGTCTTTCTTCTCCCTCCCAGTCAGGTAATTTGCATCAACACAGACACTAGCTTTTAGATTTTCAGCTGCTACCCATTCCAAGGCTGGACTCTATTTTACAGAGATACCACACAAATTCAAATAGTCGGAGGGTGAGTCTGCTTGCTCTCCCCTGCATCCTCAAGCATTTGGCCATAAAACTGTTCTGCTCTGAAACACCAGTAACCAAATCTCTCTTCAGACCCTGAAGCACAGACTGCTCACTTACAAAATTAGCATGGAGACAGTCCTGTCCCAACACCATTGTATTCCCAACAAAGCTGGCCAAACCCAGGCACTTGCTCATAGGGCTGTTTAAATTCCTTAACAACTTTTACTCCATCTGAGACTGTCTCAAAGCTGTTCACACTGGATTTTTCAAAAGGAAAGTCAGTGGATCCATTTACAATAGAAAATTTCTGGCTGTTAGGAACTGAAACTTCCTTGATTAAATCACTTCCACACCCTTTAGTTGTACCAAACTGCTTGCACAGGTTACCAGAAGGATTTCTTTCCTTAGCAGCTTCTCTAAGCAGCAATTCACCTCTCACAGAAACTCTGCCCTTCCCTGCTTCACCCAGGGCTTGCTCTAAAGGAACACTTTCTTGAGCCCCCACAGACTCTTTCTGGGTCTCACTTACATCCAGAATCACCTCTGGCCCATCAGGCAGATTCCTACACAATTCCTTTTCAGGCAAACTTATAGATTTTCTAGATAACAGGTTAGAAGCTTCTCCTTCCCTTGGCCATGAACAAGCTCAGGAATCTTTTCCTTCTTGCTACAAGTTGTCAAACTGTCAGTAGGTAACACAATTAAATCACCTTTTTGCTCTCCTTGTGCCCTGGATAGGGTATCACCCTGATTAGACAGAGCTGCTACACCCTTTTCCAACCACACATTAGCAACTAGCAAACTACAAGCACCAGAATTGTCTGATCTCTGGGATTTTACTAAGACACTAACCGGATGCAACCTAGTTACAGTGCCATTCAGGGCCGTCCTTAGGATTTATGGGGCCCTAGGCAGTATTACTAAACTGGTGCCCCTGTGCCGGATGGCAGCCCAAGCTCACAGCCTGGTGGGGGAGGGGGAGGAGGGACTTGACAGCAAAGGATAATGAGATGCCCGGCCTGCCTCATGATGGCGGAGAGTCACAGTTCCCCGCAGAGACTTCCATGCCCTCTCCCTCATGCAGAATGGACATGAAGAAAGTACCAAATTAAAAGCACTAAAATTTGGAAATAAAAAATGTCAGTCACAGGTTTTTTGATACGCCCTGAAGTTTGTCAGAGATTTATTTGCAAAGACTTCATAGTAAGGGTGAGTCAGCTGTCCTGCTGAATACAACATTACATATAACGGAATACATGATGCAGCTCTTCTCTGTTTTACATTTTCTTATTCAGTATTTCTAAATTGAATTTATATTTTAAATGTACTCAAATCTTAAGCCAGCATTCCAGATTATTACATATTTAACTCACTGAAACAAAGACATTCTTTTAAATTAATCAGAGAGGTTTAGTGTGTTCATAACAATGTTCATTGCTTTTAGAAAAAGGGAACAGTAATTTACTTTGTGTGATCTCCATAACAAGAGACATGGTTATGAAATTTCACCAACTTTAAAAAAATATGTTTCTGTTGGGTCTAAACTTTTGGTGAACTTTGGAGCCAAAAAAAACACCCAGACTGGCCGTCTCTGCATAATCCTTTCTGAACCTTTTTTTGAACAAAGCACTGACCTGCAAACTACTCATGACACCCCCTTCCTCAAGTAGCCATTAGCCTTTTATCTCTATGCATTTACTTGTTAAACTTGCTCTTCCTGTAAAATCTTGATTGATTATGCATGACCATTATCTTTTATTAATCACTTTGTTTACTTCTGTGTATAAATATTGATGCTCACCCCTAATAAAGGGGCCACACTTATTCTAAAGCTTTGGGGTTAGTGTGAGCCCGTTGATCAACGCATTTGTGTCTGGTCTCTGACAGAATTGTGGGCCCATATTCCAACTCCGCACAACCTCGGGTGTTGGAGAGGTGAGTGAGGACTTGCTTTATTACCTAACAATTTGGGGGCTCGTCCGGGATTCCTTCTGGTGCGGTACCTCTGTCCAGTGGTCGGACCACTCATATATGAATTGGCAAGGCGCCACAGGAGATTTCTCCTAGCCAATTCAATATTGAGGGGTCGTGTATTGGACAGCAGGGTAAACGCCAGTTGGAGGGCTCCTGTCAGACACCATGGGTCAAGGGACTAGCGTGCCTCTTGAGAGTCCGTTGGGGATTGTAAATAAGTTATGGAACGAAGGGAAACTCCCAGTACAGACAGGAATGTCTAGGAAGAAGTTGTACACACTATGTGTAAGGAATTGGACTGGGTATACCGCGGTATTGGCCGACTCGGAGATGAGGTGGCCTTCGTATGGCTCTTTCGAGCAGGCTGCCTTAAGAGGAGTAAAGAGCCAGATCGAAAAAGACCATCCGGGACAGTTATGTTACTGGTTTTGTTGGGACACAGCAGCAGAGCTGTGGAAATCTTTAAAAATTATGGCAGTCAGGTACTCTCCCGAGAGTGAACCCCCTCCAGGTTATTTCGATGAAGGGTGTAGACCACGGCGTGTTTTGACTCGTCAGCTGGTCCCCTCTGCACCTGCCCCTATTCCTCCGCAGGGGAACTCTCTCCTTGTAGCAGAGGGGAATCTGCAGGATCCCAGATTGGAATTTGTGCAGAAGGATGAGGAGGAATTGGACGGGCAAACCTCGGGAGGAGTAGTTACTAGGCTTAGGTCCAAGCAGGTACAGCAGGGTGCATGCCCCCCCCCTGAGGATAGCCCAGAGGATGTCTCTGTCAAATCTCTTGCGAATAATAAAAGTATGGTTATAGAGATGCCTTTACAGGTGCACGATCAACCTTATATGAGCAATGATGGACGATTGCAACATGCTAGTATTGTGAAATATAAAGGATGGCTAGAATGGGATTTGAAAGAGTGGGGACAGTTGTCAGGGTCTTTTGGGGAAAATCCCCGAAAGATCATAGAACTTCTAGAAAGATTGTTTTTAAGTTATAATCCTACTTATATGGATGTGGATCAGTTGTTAAGTAGAGTTTTGACTGGAGAAGAACGTAGTAGATTGTGGATGGCAGAAAGGACATGGGGAGATAGCAATGCAGCTAATGTTACTTGGATGGATAGGCGGGATCTGGCCGCTGGCTGGAATCCCCTAGACTGGACTCAGCTAAGGCTGACTCAGCTGCGAACAGATAGAGAGCGATTGTTAGAGAGACTCAAGGAAATGGCTCGCCGCTCGCCTAATCAGGCTAAGTTCATGCAGATTCGGCAGGAATCTGATGAGCCGCCCAGAAAGTTCTGGTCGAGGCTATTGGAGGGGGCCCGAATGTTCACTCAGATGGATCCTGAGAGAGAAGCAGACCACCCTACTCTTATTTCATTTTTTGTGAATCAGTCGGTGCCCCCTGTAAGGGATTACTTCTTAAAGTTTCGCCCTGGTTGGGGAGGTGAGTCAGTCACTTCAGTGTTGGAAGTAGCTGATTTTGCCTGGGAGAAAGAAAGGGAAAGTAGTAAAAAGAAAGAGAAAAAGGAAGAATATAAGCTGATGGCTTTAGCTTTTCACGGTGGTGTTCGAGGCAAAGGCCGTGGCCGTGGCAGGGGATTCCAGGGTGCCCGGGGAAGAGGGTCCTGGCGACCCCAGCCATCAGGAAATTGTTTTCAGTGCGGACAGCCTGGTCACTTTAAACGTGAATGCCCCTGGGGACGCCCAGAGGGTCTGGCTGCATCCGCAGATGCTTACACAAGTGAGGAATACACCCCTGCACCACCAGCTCAGCCCATCCCCCAGGCCTGGATCAACTACGGGAAACAGCAGCAGCCGCAGCAAACTCAGCCTCCTCAATGACGGTACCCCGGGGGCGAAGGCAAACAATGTGATGGTCTTATTTCCTTAATGTCTTTAGCCGGCTCCTTTCTCGCTTTCTGCCCTCCCAGCAAAGAGCCTCGTTTAACCCTTTCAGTCCAGGGACTGCCTGTCTCTTTCCTCATTGATACTGGGGCTACTTTCTCTCTTTTAAATCATGCCCCCTCTCCCTGGCTATCCTCTGAGGTTAAAACTGCGACTGGGGTGGAGGGCAACCCACAGTCTCTGGGACTCACTTTGCCTTTGAATGTTATTTATGCTGATAAATGTTTTTCTCACCGTTTTCTTTTTTCCCCAGCTTGTCCGATCCCTTTGATGGGCCGGGATTTACTCTGTAAGCTTGAGGCTACTTTAACCTGCACTCCTGAAGGGGTAGGATTATTGATGACAGTATTAGGAGATTCGGCCCCTACTCAGGGTAATTGGGAAACACCTCTCTCTCTCTCCCCTGACCTCACTGACTTGCCTTCAACCCTCTGGGGAATTTCTGACACTGATGTTGGCCTGCTCCTTTCGGCAGAGCCCGTAAGGATTCAGGTAAAGCCTTCCTTAACCCCCCCGTCAGTCCCTCAATACCCCCTGTCGCTGGAAGCCCGGGAGGGCATCCGCCCCATTATTGAGGGATTCATTGCACAAAAGCTAGTCCGCCCTCAGCGCACTCCCTGTAACACCCCTATACTGCCTGTCAAAAAGCCTCCTAAAAAGGACGGAGACCCTGTTCGTTGGCGCTTTGTACAGGATCTACGAGTTGTTAATCAGTATGTGGTCCCTCTTCATGCAGTAGTTCCTGACCCAGCTACTATCATCAGCCAAATCCCTTGGGATGCTGAGTGGTTCACTGTTATTGACTTAAAATCAGCTTTTTTCAGCATTCCTGTGCACCCAGACTCTCAGTATCTCTTTGGTTTCACCTGGGAGGGACAAAGTTATGTCTGGCAACGACTTCCTCAAGGCTACAGAGACAGCCCCACGATTTTCAGCCAGTGCCTCCGCCACGACTTGGAAGGTTTCACCAGTCCGCAGGGATCCACATTGGTCCTATACGTAGATGACATCCTATTAGGTAATCGCGAAGAAGCTGCCCTCCGCATCGATGGTAAGGCACTTTTATTATACCTACACACCAGAGGCCACAAGGTAGACCCTAAAAAGATTCAGTGGGTCTCACAGAAGGTCCGATATCTGGGCTTCCTGTTAACCCCAGAAGGAAGACAGATGGACCCAGCCCGCATAAAGACTATTCAAAACTGCCCTCTACCGAACACCAAGAAACAACTTCGAGGTTTCTTAGGATTAATTGGCTTCTGTCGCCCCTGGTTGCCGTCCTGCGGGGAGTTAAGCAAACCGCTCCACCGACTCACTGCTAACCTTGCTCCTGACCCTTTGCAGTGGTCCCCGGACACTATTCAAGCCTTTCAGTTACTCAAGGACAGTGTGGCCTCCTCCATGTCTCTCCGCCCCCCCAATTACAGCAAACCCTTTCACCTTTTTGTCCACGAGAGGGGCGGAATTGCTAGTGGTGTCCTTACCCAGCTGAGCGGGCCCCACCATTTCCCGCTTGCTTTTTACTCTCAGCAAATCGACCCTGTCGCTCAGGGAACCCCATCCTGCACCCGGACTCTGGCAGCAGCTGCCCTGCTGATCACAAAGGCAAAGAGCCTAACCCTGGGTCATTTTACCACGGTTTGGACCTCTCATGCCTTGTCAGCCCTTCTGCGTAGGGGCACAACCCAAGTCTTTTCGGCCCATCGTCAGCAACAGCTAGAGGCCGAACTCTTAGAAGACACTAACCTAATTTTTGAAAGGTGTGGACCCCTTAATCCAGCTACCTTGCTTCCTGACCTGCCAGTCCCCCAGGACCAGCACGACTGTGTGGAAGTAGTTTACAGCATCTTACAGATAAGAGACAACCTGTTTGACGTGCCACTGGACAACCCCGATTGCATCCTCTTCTCGGACGGAAGCTCCTTCTATGTTGATGGCAAGCGTTTCACTGGTTATGCTGTCACCTCTGAATGGGACATTCAAGAGGCCGCCTCACTGCCAGGCAACTGGGGAGCCCAAGCCGCTGAACTATATGCCCTGGCCCGAGCTTGCCAGTTGGCCGCTGGTAAGACCGTTACCATTTTTACTGATAGCAAATATGCTTTTGGAGTTGTGCATTGTCATATCCACCTCTGGAAGTTTCGAGGTTTCCAGACAGCTGCCGGTAAACCCATTCAGCACCTCCCCCTCATCCAAAAGCTTTTGGACGCCCTCCAAAAACCCTCCGTCCTGGCTGTAGTTCACTGCCGGGCCCATACTAAAGATAGCAGCCCCGTTACCCGTGGGAATGCCCTGGCTGACGCCTCCGCCAAGAAGGCTGCCACCTTACCTTTAGCCATGCCCACATTGGCTATTGCAACCTCCTCCTTTACTCCACCGCACCCCGTACCAGTACCCGCTGCTGAACTAAAATCATGGGAAAGCCTCGGGGCCACTCTGGTCAAAGGGACCTGGCTTATGCCAGATGGCCGAGCCTGCCTCCCTCGCTCCACATACCCTGTGGCAGTTCGCTGGCACCATGATAAAGGGGGTCACTATGGCACGCACGCCCTCGTGGACACTATCGCTCGCTTTTGGTATGCTCCAGGCATTCAACCCTATTGCCTATCAATAGTGAAAGCATGCAGCACATGTCAGCGTAATGGACCTGCTCCACCTCTTAACAAAATTAAGGGTGGAAGACCTCCGCCTGCTGCTCCATTTCAACATCTTCAAATTGATTTTGTTGATATGCCAAAGGCTTTTGGGAAAAAGCACCTCCTTGTTTTGGTTTGCCCTCTGACTTCCTGGGTCGAAGCTTTTCCTACTGCTAATTGTACTGCTGCCACAGTGGCGAAGATTCTCCTTAGAGATATTGTACCCCGTTTTGGCATCCCTCTTGTGCTCGACTCAGATCGCGGACCTCACTTTACTGGTCATGTCCTTGGCCATTTAGAACAAGGACTGGGCATTTCACACTCCTTTCATACACCCTACCACCCCCAGTCTAGCGGGAAAGTTGAGCGTATGAATAGGGAACTTAAGTTTACATTGGCTAAATACTGTCAGGAAACAGGATTAAAGTGGCCTCAGGTACTTCCCTTGGTCCTGTTTCACCTTCGTACTCGCCCAACCCGCGCATTGGGATTATCCCCCTTTGAACTGCTCTATGGACACCCCCCTTTCAAAGGCGGGGCGCTACCACGTGCTGATGTTTCACTATTGGGAGGGGATGGGGATCATATGACTGCGTGTCAGTTTCTCTCCCTACAGGCTCACCTCCGTACCCTTTGGAAAGCCTCGCAGTTTTCCCAGACCGTGCCGCTGGAGGAACAAATCCACCCGTTCCAACCAGGGGACTTCGTCTGGGCCAAAAAGTTCGTTCGTGACGACACCCTCCAGCCAAGGTTTACTGGACCCCACCAGGTTCTTTTGACAACCCAGACTGCAGTGTTCCTGGAAGGACGCAAATCTTGGATCCACCACTCCCACGTCAAGCCAGCCGTAGTGGACCACAGTGATGGACCAGCAGCTCTTGTCACCACTGAGGACACTGCCTTCGACCAGTGGACCAGCTTACCTCTCTCAGACATTAGACTTAAATTAACTCGAAAAAAATGAAAAAACCCTTTATTCTGACAACTGTATGTTTTTTATGCTTTTTCAGTTTATTTTCTGCTTATGAAGATAATGCTTTTATTAGATATTCCCACGAGGTTAAAACTCGTATTTTAGGAAATAGAAGTGATTGCTGGGTATGTACTCAATTTCCAGTAAATGCAGCACAGGGACTCCCCTTCACACCCATTCCCCTAACCACTGCTAATATGACTTGGATGCCACCGACTAGAATAAAAGATCCAGTCCAACCCAATCTTACATGGGACAAAACAGAAGTGCCAATTAACAAATATCTCAGGGTAACCAATCAAACAGGATCACTGTGTTTTGTTAAAGAAAAAGGGTCAACTTTTGTGGGAACAAGTAAATGCAACATATATTTTAATGGCACCGCCTTTAGTAAAAATCTTGGCTTCAAGCCTTGCGCATCCCACTTATCCCATATGTGGATCCCTCACCCCGATCCAACCTTTTCAACTTTTTCATGGAGGGGCAGGTTTTCAGAGTCAGTTTTTAAAAAGCCCTGCTCAGATCTCGAAGGTGTCCAACTAATTGTTAAAGGATACACAATTGCCTTCTACAACTGCTCAAGCAGTACTACACTGCCCTTTGAGGACAACACTACCAAATTGTGCCTCTGCAGTTCACACAACGATCCCTCTGCGTTACCAGGGGAACAGTGGTAAAACGGGTGGTGGGTTACCTCCTACTTTGAGAAATGGAATACCCAAAACGCATTATATGGAACATACTGGGTGTGCGGGCCCAAGGCTTATTATTTTCTCTCCCCTGACTGGGCAGGGTCATGTTATTTGGCATGGCTAGCACCGCCTTCTCGGATCTCCCTCACTCCCCCTCATTTTCCCCACGTTCGTAACATCCGTGAAACTGACAGAGATATTAATCTCCGTGATGGTTTGTCCTGGCAGCGGTGGGCTGGTCACACTAGCTTGAAGGGTGCCATCATCCGTCTACAGGGACTATTAGAATCTTTGACCAATGAAACTGCAACCCTATTTGAGAACCAGGCCGGGGAAATGTCCCAGCTGCGCCAGTTGGCTTTGCAAAACAGAATGGCTTTAGATATGATGTTAGCAGCCCAGGGAGGAACTTGCGCCCTCATAAATGAAGAATGCTGTGTTTTTGTAAATGACACCTACTCTAACACTTTTCAACGTACCAAACACCTAAGGGAAATGGCTAAAAACTACTCCTCTGGCCAGCCACCTTATGATTGGTGGGGAGCCTTATGGAATTGGCTGCCCGGATTTGGGTGGGTTAAAAACCTCTTGGTGGGTGTTGTTGGGGCCATGGTAGTCCTTATAATACTGTGTTGCTGTATTCAGTGTGTCCCCTCCCTCATAAACTCATGTAAGTCAGTTTATTCTTTTCCCACTTCAGCTAAAAGCCTTACTCTCTTCGAATTGGCCCAGGCTGAAATTGCCAAGCGGCCCTTGAGATCTTAAAATAGGGTGTAGCTTTTTGATTAATAGTTATCTCAAAGCTACAAATGGAGGAATGTTGGGTCTAAACTTTTGGTGAACTTTGGAGCCAAAAAAAACACCCAGACTGGCCGTCTCTGCATAATCCTTTCTGAACCTTTTTTTGAACAAAGCACTGACCTGCAAACTACTCATGACACCCCCTTCCTCAAGTAGCCATTAGCCTTTTATCTCTATGCATTTACTTGTTAAACTTGCTCTTCCTGTAAAATCTTGATTGATTATGCATGACCATTATCTTTTATTAATCACTTTGTTTACTTCTGTGTATAAATATTGATGCTCACCCCTAATAAAGGGGCCACACTTATTCTAAAGCTTTGGGGTTAGTGTGAGCCCGTTGATCAACGCATTTGTGTCTGGTCTCTGACAGAATTGTGGGCCCATATTCCAACTCCGCACAACCTCGGGTGTTGGAGAGGTGAGTGAGGACTTGCTTTATTACCTAACATTTCCAAAGATTTTAGGTATAACAAGGATTTTGTCTTACTAAGGTACTGATTTTGCTAGAGGGTTCTTTTAAAACTAGTTCGTCGGATAGTCAGAAGTAAAGAAAGGGAAACTCTTTGTCCAGCTATCTGGAAGGGAAGGACTGTTGTCCCTTTAAGGGCTCTCTTCAGTGGGAAGTGGAGGGAGAGGTGGTGAAGGGATGGACAGAAAGGACAGGAAGACTTGGAAGCACTTTTTTTTTTTAACTATAGTAATTAAAATGTGTATTTTAGATAAGGGAGGTCTTTTGAAGGATTTATTTTAAAAACTGTGTGTCTGAAGATCCACGCATTTAAGGCTAAAGATGATTGTGCATCTAAAACTCTATGCAAGCATTTTTTAGAAATGTGATTTTATAATCTTCACCAGCTCACTAATGAAATATTTTTAAAGCAAATTTTAAACTAAGGTCCTGTAGACTGACATGTTCTGTGTAAATATTACATTAATGCACAACTGTTTTTGTCAGTAAAGTCAGAAACTGACAGTATAAAAATTTATTTGGGCATAAGCTTTCATGGACATCGGATGAAATGGGTTCTAGTCCACAAAAGCTTATGCCCAAATAATTTATTAGTCTTTGAGGTGACACGAGGACTCCTCCTTGTTTTTGCTGATACAGACTAACAGGACTACCACTCTGAAACCTGTCAGTATATACCGTGGGGTTGGCAAATGCCTGTTAAATGGCTTTATTACCCCTTGAATGTCTCTTTAACAGTTTCAATGTTGTGCTAATAGGTCTGGCAGGCTGGAGGTTTTTTCACTTTTAATTACTAGATTCCCTCCCAAGGAAGACTCACCAGGCTAGAGCAGCCATCTGTGGGAGCCTGCAGGAAGGGTCAGAACAGGGATAGGAAAACAAGCGGTGGACACTAAGACCCAGTGGTGCCCCAAATTTTCAGGTGCCCTACGCAGCTGCCTATGTTGCCTATGCCTAAGGACAGCCCTGGTGCCATTCTCCCCAGCAGACACAAACTTAGGACCATTCCCTTCCTGGGCTTTAGCTGTATTTACAACCAACTCTGAGACAACTGAACTATTCTCAACCATCACAGGCTCAAAGGCACCTTCTGTCTGCTCCACAGACACAGAAGAGCCAGAGACACATTCTCCTTCTCCAGACACACAGCTTGGGATTTCCTTTCCCTTGTCCCAGCACACAAGGCTGTTTACAGACAACTGCTTGGAGACTGAGGTAGCTTCCTCCACAGGCAAGTCAATACCCCTGACAGACACAGGCACATTACCTTCACTGTCACATTTTTCCACACAGGAAACAGGTAAGGGATAGGGACACTCATTTTCCACTATTTCTGCCTTCCCAAACTGCTGACCAGATAAAGCCATCAGCTCACAAGGCTGCCTAGGCTCCTCCAAACCTTCTCTACCAGGCACATTGCCACTTCCAACAGATAAGCTGCTGCTTTTTTCACTACACTGAGCTACTTCCAGCAAAATCACAGTTACCCATTTCAGGTTCACTTTTACAAGCTGCACTAGCCACCAATCCATTTCCCATTACACATCTACACTTTCCTTCCTCAGTTAGGGCTTCCATCTGACCATTTACTTGAATCTGCTCCTGAGAAATGTCTCCCTCCCCGATGAGATCTTTTTGCTCTTGATTTAACTCCAGAGTCACTTCTGAGACATTAGACAGATATTCAGAAACTTCATTCCCAGACACACTGCTTTCTTGAACAGACAAACAGATATTACCCACCAGGTTAGACTCCCCCTCTCCCCAGCCATGGCAAAACTGGTTAAACACAGAAAACTGATCCCAGTAATACCACATATCAACATAGTTATAAGCTGGATTTTCAAGAGGATACAGTTTCTGCTGTTCTTTCCTTGCTTCTTTGACTTGGAGCTGAAGTCTGGCAGTTTCTTGTTGCATCTTGTGAGTCTCCTGTTCCAGGTCTTGTAGCCTCTGTCGAGCTTTCTCCTCGGCAGCCAGTAATTCCAGACGCCCCTTACGAGCTTTTTCTTCTCTCTCATCAGCCTCCTCCTTTCTTTCAACAGCTTCTTTCTCCAGCTGGGCCAAGGCTTGCTTCTCTTCCATTTGAATTTCTGCCAGTTTTTGCTCATATTCAAACTGCAGGCCGTCCATCAGGGCTTGCAGTTTCACTGCTTTTGCAGATGCTTTCTGGCTCATGGTCACTGATCTTTAACCAACCAAACTCTCAATCCCAATTTTCAAATTTGGATAGCGTGGGGTTCTGACCCAAAGCCTAATTGACCTGGTTCTGTGGATCCTTGCACGACTACGCCTCTGTGATGGTGCTGCCTGTGGGAGCCAGCTGAGGTCACTCAATCAGGGTGAACTGCAAACAAAATGGGGCAGACAAACCCCAAACGCTGGTGGTTATTCCAATACTTAGATTTACCAAGCCAGCACAAAACAGCCTCTATAGTACCTTGCTGGTTACTTAGAAGTCCAGACCATGCAGTTCCCTTAAAGTGCCCAGCCGCAGGCCTCCAGCCAGACACACCTGTCAGATATGATGATGATTCCTGAAAATCTTCCTTCATCATATAAAAGAAAAGGTTCTTCCAATCCCAAAGGATCAGCCACATACCCAGGTCCAACTACAACTTAGATCTTACCCAAAATACACGCTTATAGCCAATTCTTATTAACTAAGCTAAAATTTATTAGAAAAGAAAAGAGAGTGTTGGTTAAAAGATCCATATACATACAGACTTGAATTCAATTTTTGAGATTTAGATACATAGTAGAGGTGAGCTTTGTGATAAACTCAGGACAGATAGCTGCAAGGGAGGAGTAGGAATCAGTACCAGAAGGTTAAAAAGCCCTCCTCCTTATCAACTGAGAGGCAACCACAGGTCAATCAGGTTCAGCTGGGAAAGGTTACCAAGGTAGTAAATTAGAATCAGCTGAGGGGGGAGCTACCCGAGGTTAATTGGGACCAGCTGATTCCAACTTGGGGCTGCCTGAGACCTTTTTAAACCCTTCCCTGTGTGAGAAGAGGAGAGCAGTAGCAGCCGTAGCCGTGCTGCCAGGAGTAGAAAAACAGTGAAACCGTCCAGGAGGAGAGGCAGTACTTTCTCCCACAAGGGAGGTAAGAATTCACTAACCAGGACTAGTGGAGATACGGGGAGCAAACTTCCCTTGTGTCCCAAGAGGGACTGCATTATCTGAGCCTGTCTCACCAGGGCTGAAAGCAGCAGAGACTGAGGAGGTGCCTTACCACAGCTTGTAGTTGCCAAAAGTTCTTTTAGAAATAGTCTATAGGTTATAGTCCAATCTCCAGATTCCGGGTGGCTCCAGTCAATGACTGGGGATCTCAAGCCTCATTGCTTAAGGTTTCCCACTCTTGAAACCCAAAGCAGATCTGAGATGAGAAGGATCGTGTCCCAGGCTTCTTATACATTTCCAGCAGCCTTTCGGCCTGAGAAAAGAATAGGCTTAACTCCTTCTCCCAAACATCCTGGCAATTAGCCCAAGGTAACTTATCCATTAAACAGTTCAGATACAGGTTACCACAACCTTCAAAGAGACATATAGACAATAATACTAATTCACTCAAGTATGATCTTAAATGCTAATATTCTCTTTTTGATCTTTGAATTAAAACTATAGCAATAGACAAGACCTGTTAACTGACATCCCAAGACCTGAGAAAACATCTCCCCTTCTACCTCTGACAATGCAGACTTGCATTTCAAAGCTCTATTCATTTACAGATCTTGCTAACCAGTCCTTAAGCTTCACCCATGGGTCAGGTCAGTCATTGAGGTGAGTTAATTAACTCTTTCTGGCCCTGTCCTCTTTCAGTGAGATATTATATTATACTCATAACATCACAGGTGGGCGCTGGCTTCCCTCCCCAGCTCTGGGAGGGGAGTGGTGGTTTGAGTGGGGGCTGGGTGCTGGCTTCTCTCCCCACCTCTGGGAGGAGCCTGGGGTGTGGTGGCTCCAGAGGGGGTGGGGTGCTGGGTTCCCTCCCCAGCTCTACTAAGGAACTGGGGAGCAGCCATTTCAGCAAGGGAGGGGAGCTGGGTTCCTGCACCATCTTTGCCAGGGGACTGAAGAGCAGCCGCTCCTCCGGGGGCGGGGCACTACATTCCCTCCCCAGCTCTGGGAGGGAACTGGGTAGCGGCCGTTGATGCAGGGGTGGGGTGCTGAGTTCCCTCCCCGGCTCTGCGAGGGGACTGGGGAGTGGATGTTCTAGCGGGGGTGGGGCACTGGGATCCCTCCCCAGCTCTGCCAGCTGACTGGGGAGAGGTCGTTCCAGCGGGGGCGGGGCGCTGGAGTCCCTCCCAAGCTCTGCCAGGGGACTAGAGAGCAGCCGTTTCAGCAAGGGAGGGGCGCTGGGTTCCCGCACCATCTTTGCCAGGGGACTGAAGAGCGGCTGTTCCTCCGGGTGCAGGGCACTACATTCCCTCCCCAGCTCTGGGAGGGAACTGGGGAGCGGCCATTGATGCAAGGGTAGGGCACTGGATTCCCTCCCCAGATCTGCCAATGGACTGGGGAGCGCCCGGGTCATAAACAGATAAGTAAGAGTTAATAGAACAGAAGTGCTTCGTATCTCTTTCGCCTGTAAAGGGTTAACAAGATCAGTGAGCCTGGCTGTCACCTGACCAGAGGACCGATCAGAGGACAGGATACTTTCAAATCGTGAGGAAGGGAAGTTTGTGTGTGTGCTGTTAGTGTTTGATTCTTGTTCACTCTGGGGGCCCAGAGGGATCAGATATGCAGCCAGGTTTCTCTCCAATCTCTCCGATACAGGCTCTTATAAGGTTAGAATAGTGAGTACTAGGTAGATAAGGCGAGTTAGGCTTATGTTTGTTTTCTTTATTTGCAAATGTGTATTTGGCTGGAAGGAGTTCAAATTTGTATTTTGCTGAAATGATTTTAATTTGTACTTGTATACTTAGGCTGGGAGGGTATTCCCAGTGTCTATAACTGAAAGACCCTGTAACATATTCCATCTTAAATTTACAAAGATAATTTTTACTGTTTTTCTTTCTTTAATTAAAAGTTTCTTGTTTAAGAACCTGATTGGTTTTTTTAGTCTGGTGTGAGACCCCAGGGGACGGGGTCTGGATCCACCAGGGAATTGGTGGGGGGAGAGAGAGATTAATTTCTTTCTGTGTTAGGATTACTTCCCCTCTCAGGGAGAGTCTGGGAGGGGGAAAGAGAAGGAGGGGGGAAGATGGATTTTCCTCTCTGTTTTAAGCCTCAAGGAGTTTGAATCACAGTGATCTTCCAGGGTAACCCAGGGAGGGGAAGCCTGGGAAAGGCAACGGTGAAGGAAAGGGTTTACTTTCCTTGTGTTAAGATCCAGAGCGTCTGGGTCTTGGGGGTCCCCGGGCAAGGTTTTGGGGGAACCAGAGTGTGCCAGGCACTGGAATTCCTGGTTGGTGGCAGCACTACAGGATCTAAGCTGGAAATTGAGCTTAGAGGAATTCATGCTGGTACCCCATCTTTTGGACGCTAAGGTTCAGAGTGGGGAATTACACCATGACAGCCCGTTCCAGTGGGGGAGGGGTGCGGGGTTCCCCTCCCATCTCTTCCAGCGGGGGTGAGACGCAACTTTCCCTCCCCAACTCTGCGAGGAGTCTAGGAAGCTTCCGCTCCAGCGGGGACGGGCCGCTGGATTCCCTCCCCAGCTCCGACAGGGGACTGGGGAGCGGCAGTCCCTGCGGGGGGCGGGGCACGGGGTTCACTCCCCAGGTCTGCGATGGGACAGAGGAGCGGCCGTTCCTGGGGGGGGGCGGGGTGCTGCCTTCCCTCCCCAGCCCTGCGAGGGGACGGGGGATCGACTGTTCCAGCAGGGGCGGGGTGCTGGGTTCCCTCCCCAGCCCTGCAAGGGGATGAGGGAGCAGCCGTTCCTCTGGTGGCAGGAAGCTGCCTTCACTGCCCGGCTCCGCGATGCGACTGGGGAGCCGTCGTTCCTGCTGGGGCTGGGCGCTGGGTTTCCTCCCCAGCTCTGCGAGGGGACTGGGGAGCGGCCGTTCCTGCGGGGGTCGGGGCACTGCCTTCTGTTGCCGACACAGAGGGTGCCCGAGGCAAGCAACAGTGCTTCGTGCCCAGAGTGCGAAGCACCAATGAACACACACCAGGGTGGAGAAGCAAGCAACGTTTATTGGGATCTCAAAGCGGTGCAAGGAGACGAACGCCTCAAATCATGCACCCCTACACAAGCGGCTTGACCCTTTTTATAAGTTTTTTTTTTTCTTTCTTCTTTCTTCCCCCCCCACCTCCTCCTCCTCTTTCCTCCCCCTGTAGCAGTTATGTAAGCGCAGGTGCATTAAGTAATCTTGGCCACAGCAGCTCGTTAGTAAGTTTTCCTTCTGCAAGTTATCTTGTCCTTCTGCTAAAGGTGCACAGGCCTTATCACCACTGCTTTAGACCGGTTTGAGCTGTGCTGCAACTGATAACTTACTGTGACACATTTCATTTCACAGCTGCTAGCTTTCTAGATCAAGTAGAGTTCAACATGGAGGAGCTTTGGTTCACTGAGGCCTAGATTTATGCCTAGTGCCACCAACACCCCCATGGTACTGCCTCTGAGCAGCCCCCGCTATGGTCTGCCCAGTCCTCCCCCCGGCTGTGTCCCCTCACCCCAGGTCCGACCCCTGTCACATCCTCCCCTCTACGCTTTCTCCCTGCAGCTTGCCCCATCCCCTGCTGAGTCCCAGCTTCACCCCCTGACAGCTCTCCAACCCCACTTCCCCCCATCACAGCCCTTGCCCCCCTAGTGCCCCGGCCCCTGCTCCCCGGGGTGGGCTTGAAAGGCCCCCAATCCCTGGCCGCTCCACTCCCCAGAATTGGAAGCTGCTGGCGTTGAGGAAGGTGGGGACTGGGATGGCCCAGCTGCTGGGGCAGATCCTGGTAAAAGAGAGAAGAGCGGGCAAGGCTGAGGCCCCTCCCTTGTCCCGGGGAGGGCAGGAGTCCCACAATTTAGCTCAGTGTCACCCTCCCATCTCCAGCCCTGCTGGGATGAGACCACAATCCCCCAGTGCCCCCCGCCCTGCCACCGCCATCAGCAGTCAAGCTGGGGAATTGCCCCCCTTCTCCCCTGCGAGGGCTGCAGGACTTCCTGCCCCCTCCAACACCAGCCTCCCTGCCATGTATCCTGGGGTGGGGTCGGATAAGGGTGGATTTATTCTTTCCATTGCCCAGATCTAACCCTCAGCCCCAGTCTGCCCATACGGGATCCAGAGTCCGGAGCAGTTAGCTGCTTACTGAGGGCTACAAGGAGCTGCCAGGAGAATGGAGTAGATTCTCCACAGCTTTGCATCCACTCACACTGGTACCTGTCTCACACATGGGGAAACTAAGGCACCAGGGAGGGCGATATGGCCTGCGCCAGCTCCGACTGGGACTCTGTGGGAGGGCCAGGAATAGAACCCAGGAGTCCTGGCTCCATGGGCAGCTTGGGACTCCTCCATTTGGGGGGGCTGGGCGGTCCCAGACTGCGGCCCTGCCCCAAGGCCCGCTCTCACTCAGCCTCCTCCTGCCGAAGCCCCGCTCACACTCCCCCTTGAGCCCCGCTCACACTCCACCCTCAGGCCCCTTTTGTTCCACTCCCCTGACCCCCTCCGCCTGCCTCTCACGTCTCTTCCCCCAAGGCCCTGCCACTTGTGCCCCTTTGCCCCCTAACCCAAGGCCCCCACCTGCCTGCCTGACGTTTGCACCCCTGCCCCTCCCCCCGTGGCTCCATGTGGGCAGATGGGAACTTGGAACAGGGCAGAGTGAGGATGGGGCCTTGGGGGGGAGAGGACGAGTAGGATCAGGGCCTCTGAGTGGAGCATGGACCAGGTGTCTCCCCAGGCCCCTTCTAGTCATAGCGCATGCCTGGCTCCCAGCCTCCGCTGCTCTAACCACTAGACTGAACTGCCCTCCCAGAGTGGGGATAAGAACCAGGAGTCCTGGCTCCCAGCCGGGCTGTGGGTGGAGCAGGATGTACTGGCCATGGGCTCACCTGGGTATCACTTACCATCAGTTTGGATGATATCCCAGTCCTGACCTCCAGACTCACAGCTCTGCTGGTGACCCTCACTCCTGACCCGCAGCCCTCTGGGTTCCCCGCTGACCTCCCCAGTCACTGCGCTGCCCATGCCCCTCACTCCCGACCCGCAGCACCTGGTATCCCAATCGTGACCTCCAGATTCACAGCTCTGCTGGTACCCCTCACTCCCGACCCACAGCCCCCTGGGTTCACCCCAGCTGTAGTGGTGCCCCTCAGTCCCGACCTGCAGCCCCGGGGGCACCTTCCAGCTCTGCCGGTGCCCCTCACTCCCGACTCGCAGCCCCTTCTATCCCAGTCCTGACCTCCAGACTCAGAGCTCTGCCGGTGCCCCTCACTCCCGACTCGCAGCCCCTGTTATCCCAGTACTAACCTCCAGAGTCATAGCTCTGACGGTGCCCCTCACTCCTGACCCGCAGCTCCCTATTTCCCCCCCAGCTCTAGCGGTGCCCCTCACGCCTGACCCACAGCCTCTGCTATTCCATTTCTGACCTTCAGACTCACAGATCTGCTGGTGTCGCTCACTCCCAACCCGCAGCCTCCTGGGCTACCCGCATAGCTCCCCAGTCACTGCGCTGCCGGAGCCCCTCACTCCCAACCCACAGCCCCTGCTGTTCCAGTCCTGACATCAGGACTCATAGATCTGCTGATGCACCTCACTCCTGACCTGCAGCCCACTGGACTCCCCACAGAGCTCCTAAGTCACCGCACTGCCGGAGCCCCTCACTCTCAACCCGCAGCCCCTCCTATCCCAGTCCTGACCTTCAGACTCACAGCTCTGCTAGTGACCCTCACTCCTGACCTGCAGCCCCCTGGGTTCACCACAGCTGTAGCGGTGCCCCTCACTCCCGACCCGCAGGCCCCTGTGCTTCCTCCACCAAAGACAGTGCATCTCACTGCCGATACGCAGCCCCTGTGATCTCAGTCCTAAACTCCAGACTGACAGGCCTGATGGTGCCCCTCACTCCAGACTCGCAGCCCCTGCTAACCCAGTCCTGACATCCAGACTCACAACTCTTCTGGTACCCCTCACTTCCAACCCGCAGCCCTCTGGGTTCCCCCCAGCTCTAGTGCTTACCCTCACTCCCGACCTGCAGCCCCTGCTATTCCAGTCCTAATCTCCAGACTCACAACTCTGCTGATGCCCCTCACTCCTGACCCACAGCCCTCTGGGCTTCCCCCAGCTCTATCGGTGCCCCTCACTCCTGACCCACAGCCCCCTGGGCTCCCAGCTGTGCTCACCAATCACTGCGCTGATGGTGCCCCTCACTCCTGACTCGCAGCCTCTGCTATCCCCGTCCTGAGCTCAAGACTCACAGCTCTGTTGGTGTCGCTCACTTCCGACCCTCAGGCCCTGCTATCCTCATCCTGAACTCCAGACTCATAGCTGTGTTGGTGCCCCTCACTCCTCACCTGCAGCCCCCTGGGGTCCCTCCAGCTCTACCGGTGCCCCTCACTCCCGACCCGCAGTCCCCTGGGCTCCCTGCTGAGTTCCCCAGTCACTGTGCTGCCAGTGCCCCTCACTCCTGACCCGCAGCCCCTGCAATATCAGCCCTGACCTCCAGACTCACAGCTCTGATGGTGCCCCTCACTCCTGACCCGCAGCCCCGTGAGCTCCCTCCAGCTGTAACGGAGCCCCTCACTCCCGACCCGCAGCCCCTTGGGCTCCCTCCAGCTCTGACCGTGCCCTCACTCCCGACACACAGCCCCTGGTATCCCAGTCCAAACGTCCAGACTCACAGCTCTGTTCGCGCCCCTCACTCCCGTTCCACATATCCCTGGGATTCCCACTGCATTACTGGTGCCCCTGGCTCCCGACCCGCAAACACCTGGGCTCCCAGCTAAGCTCACCAGTCACAGCGCCACTGGTGCCTCTCACTCCCAATCTGCAGCCCCCTGTTCTCCTCTCTGAGCTCCACAGTCAGTGCGCTGCCTGTGCCCCTCACTCCCGACCCACAGCCCCCAGGGCTTGCCCCAATTCTAACGGTGCCCCTCACTTCCAACCTGCAGCTCCCTGGTCCTCCTCCATCTCTACTGGTGCCCCTTACTCCCGACTCGCAGCCCCCTGGGCTTCCCGCTGAGCTCTCCGGTCCCTGTGCTGCCGGTGCCCCTCACTCTCTACCCGCAGTCCCTGGTATCCCAGTCCTAACCTCCAGACTCACAGCTCTGCTGGTGCCCCTCACTCCCGACCTGCAGCTCCCTGGGCTTCCCCCAGCTCTACCGGTGCCCCTCACTCCCAAACCCCAGTCCCCTGGGCTTTCCCCAGCTCTGACGGTGCCCCTCACTCCCGACCCGCAGCCCCCTAGGCTCCCTCCAGCTCTATTGGTGCCTCTCACTCCTGAACCACAGCCTCCTGGGCTCCCCGCTGAGCTCCAGTCACTGCTCTGCCGATGCCCCTCATTCCTGACCCGCAGCCCCTCCTGTCCCAGTGCTGTACTCCAGAGTCACAGCTCTGCTGCTGCCCATCACTCCCGACCTGCAGCCCCCTGGGATTCACCCAGGTCTAGCAGTGCCCCTCACTCCCGAGCCGCCGTTCCTGGGCTCCCTCCAGCTCTACCAGTGCCCCTCACTCCCGAGCCACAGCACCCTGAGCTCTCCGCTAGGCTCCCCAGTCACTGTGCTGCCTGTGCCCCCACTCCCGACCCGCAGCCCCTGATATCCCAGTCCTGACCTCCAGACTCACAGCTCTGCTGCTGCCCATCACTCCCAACCCGTAATCCCCTGGGATCTCTCCAGCTCTGCTGGTGCCCTTCACTCCCGACCTGCAGCCCCCTGGGCTCCCCGCTAGGATCTCCAGTCACTGCGCTACCGGTACCCCTCACTTCTGACCCGCAGCCCCTGCTATCCCAGTTCTGACCTCCAGACTCACAGGTCTGCTGATGCCCATCACTCCCGACCCGCAGCCCCCTGGGATTTCCCCTGCTCTACTGGTGCCCCTTGTGATGGAGTATGAACTGTCTGTGTGCGGGATGGGAGAGCTGGGAGTGACTTTAGGTGTGGGACAGGACCTGAGCCTGTAACCTGAGCGATGCAGGGGGGACGGGAGTTCAACACCTTGGCCCGAGAAGGTGGACAGAGGCAGAGAGCTGACTAGAGAGGGTTTGGGCAGTTTCAGTTTTACGGCTGGGTGGTTGGAATTCAGGGAATCCCAAGCTGGGGACAAAACACTCTGAACCCCCAGAAGGACCAGATTGAGGGGTCCTGGGCGTGCCTACAAGCTCTGCTGTCACCTGCGTTCCTGTTGTCCAATAAACCTTCTGTTTTACTGGCTGGCTGAGGGTCACTGTGAGTCCCAGGAAGAGGGGTGCAGGGCCGGACTCCCCCACACTCTGTGACAACTGGTAGCAGCAGCGGGATCTACTGCACCCCGTGGACGACGCTTCCTGCAGTAAGTGACTGGGGAGCAGTAAAACTAAGGGACGATTGTAGGGGTGATTAAGCCCTGGGAGTGTGTGACCAGAGAGAAGGACTTTTGCAGTAACAGGGTCCCCCGGGGGATTGCAGTGAGCGGTCCCAGGGGTGGAGGAGTCTGTGGATCAACCCTGGCAGAGAGGTGGTGACCTCAAGAAGGGCTGGTGCACTAGGGGTCTCCCTGGAAACCGTGGGGAGCAGTGAGCAACCCGGCCTGTGAGTGGCCAGCAGGAAGGTGTATGCCAAGTGGCTTAAGTGCGACCTGGTTGGGCTGTGCAAGCAGAGGGACTGCGCAGAGGGAGGCTCACCGAAGACCAGCTGATTGCCCAGCTGGAGGAGGGAGATCACTTGAATGAACTGATCCCTGTCTCTGAGGGAAGCAGCCTGATAGATGCAGCGCAGACACCAGTGTCTGTCCCCACTGGGAGTGGTCAGCCGACGGCTGAGGGCTTCCCGAGACCCCCCCTTCCTATGCCTAGGGGAAGGGTCAGGAGGAGCCCAGCGAATACCAAGGACACCGTGACACCGCCGGCCAGCAGGGGATCCTCCGGGCAAAGCTCGCCCTCCAGAAGCGGATCCGTGGAGCAGAAGCGGCTGGAATGGGAGAGAGAGCTAAAACTGAGAGAGCTGGAGGATCGTGAGTGACAGAGAGAACATGAGGAGAGACAAGGCCAGCAGGAACTGGAGGAGAAAGAGACAGCGTAATCATGAGCTAGAACAGGCTCGGCTGAGGGGCAGTGGGGCCCCCAGCTGCAAGGAGAGAGGGGGGCCCAGGACTGCAGGGAGCTTTGATAAGTGCATTCTGGCTCAGCGTAAGGAGGGGGAGGACATGGATGACTTCCTGGTTGTCTTTGAGATGGCCTGTGAGCTGCACCAGGTAGATCCTGCGGACAGGCTCCAAGTTCTCACTCCCTTACAGGACTCCAAGGCCATGGCATTGTACCGCCAAATGGGAGATGCTGAGAAAGGGAACTACGAACTATTCAAACAGGCCCTGCTGCGCGAGTTCGGGCTGACTCCTGAGATGTACCAAGAGAGTTTCCGGGGTCAGTATAAAACCCTTGAGGTCTCATATCTGCTACTAGCAGTCCACATGGAGGGATACACCAGCAAGTGGGCCAGTGGGGCCCAGATGAAGGGGGACCTGGTTAAACTGCTGGGACTGGAGCAACTGTATGAGCAGTGCCCATCCGACCTGAGGCTGTGGTTGAGGGACCAAAAACCAGAGGACCCGCAACATACAGGGCGGCTGGCCGATGAGTTTGTGAAGATCCGGTCGGGAGGTGGCAGGGAGGAGTCCCAAAGGAACAGGCCCACAGCGACGCAGAGAGAGTCTCATCCTGGGACCTCCCAAAGAGGTAATAGGGAGAATCCCGTCCCAAGGAGAACGCCCAGGGACACGGCTCAGAAAGGCTGCGGCCTCAGAACAAGCCAGCTAGAGAGAGAGCGTGTCTCCATCCCTGTCTCAGCTGCTGAGTTCCAGGCTGAGTTGCAGAAAAATCCCTCATTCTGGTGGTAGATTTCGCCACTCGCTACCTCGAGGCAGTGGCCTTGTCCTCTATTGAAGCAGACACTGTGGCAGATGCGCTGCTGACCATTTTCAGCCGGATGGGGTTCCCCAAGGAAGTCTTAATGCACCAGGGGTCCAACTTCATGTCAACCCTGCTCCGGTGCTTGTGGGAGAAATGTTGGATCCGGCACAGCCGGGCCTCACCGTATCACCCCCAGTCCAACGGGCTGGTGGAAAGATTCAACGAGACGCTGAAGATGATGCTAAAAACATTTATGAACCAGCATCCGCAGGACTGGGACAAGTACTTACCTCACCTGCTGTTCGCGTATAGGGAGGTACCCCAGGAATCTACTGGGTTTTCGCCTATTGAACTGTTATATGGAAGGCAGGTAAGGGGACCCCTGGACCTGATGAGAGACGAATGGGAGGGGAAGGCCACTCCTGATTGGGAGTCAGTGGTGGAGTATGTCCTGACCTTCCGGGAAAGACTTGCCGAGCTCATGGGCCTGGCCAGGGAGAATCTGGCCTGAGCCCAGGGGAAGCAGAAGGTCTGATATGACTGCATGGTGCGGGCCCGCGCCTTCGCCACCAGGGATCAGGTGATGGTTCTCATCCCCATGAGAAAGAACAAACTTCAGGACCCTGGGACGGGCCCTTCAAGGTTGTCAAGCAACTAAATGAGATAAACTATGTGGTGGAGCTGTCGAACTGGACGCACCACCACCGGGTGTACCATGTGAATATGATGAAGCCATACTATAACAGGGGGCATGTAGTGGTGGCTGTGTGTGGACATTGGGAGGAGCAGGGAGATGATGCTTTAGTGGATCTATTTCCTGGGACAAAAGCTGGTTCCCTGCTGGAGGCAATTCCCCTCTCTGATCAGCTGACCCCAGCCCAGCTTGGTGAGATCACAAGGATGCTGCATCTCTATACCGACAGGTGTTTTCCAACCAGCCTAGATGCACTAATTTGATTGTCCACTGGGTGGAGACCGGGTCACATCCCCCTATAAGATGATCCCCTTTTTGGGTCACCGGGAAAACTGCCCAGGATCTAGAAAGAGAGGTCATGGACATGCTGGCTTTGGGGGTGATCCAGCTGTCTTCCAGGCCTTGGGCCTCTGCAGTGGTGCTGGTCCCCAAAAGGGATGGGTTGATCCGGTTCTGTGTGGACTATTGAAAGCTCAATGCCATCATCGTATCTGTTGCCTACCCCATGCCCAGGCCTGATGAGCTCCTAGAGAAGCTGGGAGGTTCTCGGTACCTCACCTCCGAGGATCTTACAAAGGGCTACTGGCAAGTGCCACTGGACGCAGATGCCAGGCTGAAATCGGCCTTTATCACCCCTCTGGGGCTCTACGAGTTCCTGACCCTGCCCTTTGGCCTCAAGGGAGTGTCAGCCACCTTCCAGCGCCTGTGGGATCAACTACTGAGGGGGATGGAGCATTATGCTGTGACGTATATTGATGACATCTGCGTCTTTAGCCGGACCTGAGAGGACCAGGTGTCCCAGGTTAAACAAGTGCTGGACCAACTCCGGGAGGCTGGGTTAACTGTAAAGGCTGAGAAGTGCAAGGTGGGGATGTCTGAAGTATCTTATCTGGGCCATCGGGTGGGGAGCGGCTGCCTAAAGCCGGAACCAGCCAAGGTGGAGGTGATCAGAGACTGGCCTGCTCCCCAAACCAGGTCCAGGTCTTTATTGGGATGGCGGGGTACTATCGAAGGTTCGTGCCCCACTTTTGAGCCATAGCTGCCCCCATCACTGAGCTGTGCAAGAAGGGGAAGCCAGACAAGCTGGTCTGGACCGAGCAGTGCCAGCAGGCTCTCCGGGCGCTGAAGAAGACTCTACTTAGTGACCCATTTCTGGCCAACCCAGATTTCGACAAGTCCTTTATGGTGTTCACTGATGCCTCAGACATGGGACTGGGGGTGGTGTTAATGCAAGAGGATGAAACGGGGGAAGAGACACCCCATCGTGTACCTGAGCAAGAAGTTGCTACCGCGGGAGCAGAACTACGCGGCCATCGAGAAGGAATGCCTGGCCATGGTGTGGGCCCTTAAGAAACTGGAGTCATATGTCTTTGGGCGACACTTCACTGTGTACACCCACCACTCTCCCCTGACTTTGCTGCACCAGATGAAAGGAGCCAACGCCAAGCTCCTGAAGTGGAGCCTGCTCCTGCAAGGCTATTACATGGACATGGTCCACGTGAAAGGAAGTGCCAATTGATTGCGGACGCAATGTCCCGGAAAGCAGGGCCCTGAACTTCCCCAGGTCACTGGTCAGAGTTATCCCGCTCAGTTCAGTCTGGAAGGGGGGAGAGATTTGATGCAGTAGGGACTGTCTGTGTGGGGGGATGGGAGAGCTGGGGAGGACATTAGGTGAGGGACAGGATTTTTAAGCCTGTATCTTGAGCCAGGTATGGGGAGAGGGTGTCAGCACCTTTGCCAAGGAAACTGGACAAAGGAATCGGCCAGCTGGAGGAAGGGCAGTTCAGTTTCTGTTTTGGGCTGGGTGGTTGGAATTCAGGGTATCCCAAGCTGGGATCCAAGTACCCTGAACACCCAGAAGAACTAGATTGAGTGGTCCTGGTTGTGCCTCCAAGCTATGCTGTAACCTCCATTCCTGTGTCGAATAAACCTTCTGCTTTACTGGCTGGCTGAGAGTCACTGGGAGTCCAGGAAGAGGGGTGCAGGACCGGATTTCCCCACACTCTGAGACAGGAATGGTGCTAGGTCGCTGTCTTCCCTCCTCGGCTCTGCGAGGGGATTGGGGAGGGGCCGATCCATCTGGGGCGGGGCACTGCCTTCTACTACGGCTCTGCGAGGGGACTGGGGAGCGGCCGTTCCTGCGGGGGCAGGGCGCTGCCTTCCCTCTCCGACTCTGCTAGGGGACTGGAGAGCAGCTGTTCCTGCGGGGGCCAGGCACTGGGTTCCCTCCCCAGCTCTGTGGGGGGACTGGGGAGCGGCTGATCCAGCGGGGGTCGGTGCGATGCCTTCTGTTGCCGAAACATAAAGTGCCCGAGGCAAGCAACAGTGGTTCGTTGCCCAGAGTGTGAAGCACCAATGAACACACACCAGGGTGGAGAAGCAAGCAACGTTTATTGGGATCTCAAAGCGGTGCAAGGAGACGAACGCCTCAAATCATGCACCCCTACACAAGCAGCTTTTCCCTTTTTATAAGTTTTTTTTCTCTTTCTTCTTTCTTCCCCCACCCTCCTCCTCCTCTCTCCTTCGCTGTAGCAGTTACGTAAGCGCAGGTGCATTAAGTAATCTTGGCCGTGGCAGCTCATTAGTAAGTTTTCCTTCTGCAAGTTATCTTGTCCTTCTGCTAAAGGTGCACAGGCCTTATCACGACTGCTTTAGACCGGTTTGAGCTGTGCTGCAACTGATAACTTCCTGTGACACATTTCATTTCACAGCTGCTAGCTTTCTAGATCAAGTAGAGTTCAACATGGAGGAGCTTTGGTTCACTGAGGCTTAGATTTATGCCTAGTGACACCAACACTGGGGAGCGGCCGTTCCTGCGGGGGTGGGGCGCTGCCTTCCGTCTCCATCTCTGCGAGGGGACTGGGGAGCGGCTGTTTCTGCGGGGGCGGGGAGCTGAGCTCCCCTTTGAGCTCTGCAAGGAGATTTGGACGTTGTTTTTCCTGTGGGGCCGGGGCGCTGGGTTCTCTCCCCATCTCTGTGAGGGGACTTTGGAGTGGTCGTATCTGCAGGAGCAGGGCGCTGGGTTCCCTTTCCAGCTTTGCCAGGGGACTAGGGAGCGGCCGTTCCTGCAGGGGCGGGGGGCTGTGTTCTCTCCCCAGCTCTGCGAGGAGACTGGGCAGTGGTCTTTCCTGCAGAGTCTGTGCTCTGGGTTCCCTCCCCAGCTCTGTACGGGTACTAGGTAGCGGCCGTTCCTGCGGGGGTGGGGCACTGCCTTCCCCCCTTAGCTGTGTCAGGGGACTTGGTAGCGGCTGTTCCAGCGGGGTGGGGTGCTGTGTTCCCTCCCCAGCTCTGGGAGGGGACAAGGGAGTGGTTGTTCGAGAGGGGGAGGGGCACTGGGTTCCCCACCCAACTGGGAGGATACAGGGGAGGGGCACTTCCAGCGGGGGCAGGGCACGGACTTCCGTTCCCAGCTCTGGGAGGGGCCTGGGGAGTGGTGGTTCCAGCGGGGGGCGGGGCGCTGGCTTCTCTCCTGTCATAAGCAGATGGTTAAGGGTTAATGTCTCTTTTACCTGTAAAGGGAAGAAGCTCAGTGAACCTGGCTGACACCTGACCAGGGGACCAATCTGGGGAGAAGAGACTTTCAAATCTCGGTGGAGGGAAGTCTTTGTTGTGCTGTTTGTTTTGTTCTTTGTTCGCTCTTGGGGCTAAGAGGGACCAGACGTGCAACCAGGTTTTCTCCAATCTTTCTGAATCAGTCTCTCATGTTTCAAAGTAGTAAGTATAGCCAGGAGACGTGGATCAATCTTATGTTTGTTTTCTTTACTTGTAAATGTGTCTTTTGCTGGAAGGATTTTTACCTCTGTTTGCTGTAACTTTGAATCTCAAGCTAAGGGGAGCGGGAGGTCCCTCTAGGCTATATAAATCTGAATACCCTTTAAAACATTTTCCATCTTGATTTTACAGAGATAATTTTAACCTTTTCTTTCTTTAATTAAAAGCTTTCTATTTTAAGAACCTGATTGATTTTTTTCCTTGTTTTAAGACCCAAGAGGATTGGGTCTGAACGCACCAGAGATTGGTGGGGGGAAAAGAAGGGGAGGGAGGTTAATTCCTCTTTGTTTTAAGATCCAAGGAGTTTGGATCAGTGTAGCCTCTCAGGGTAACCCAGGGAGGAGAAAGTCTCGGGGGGAAAAGAGGGGAGGGAAGGCTAATTTCTCCCTGTGTTCAGATCCAAGGGGTTTGAGTCTTGGATTCCCCAGGGAAGGCTTTGAGGGAACAGGAAGTGTGCCAAACACTATATTTTTGGCTGGTGGCAGCATACCAAATTTAAGCTGGTAATAAATATTAAAAGTGATCATGCAGGTCCCCACTTTTTGGACGTTAAATTTCAAAGTGGGGAAAAAGCCTTGATACCCTGCTAGAATGGACCTTGCCTGGGCGGACTCGCTGGGGGAAGCACATGGAGGGTCAGAGGATGCTGAATGCTCCAAGGAGAGACCCAGGAGGTGAAGACTTGTGAGCCTCTTGCCCTAAAAACTTCTGCTCCAAGGGAGAGGAGGCTCCTCAAAGTCCTGACTGATTTGGGGGGAGCAGTTCCAGAGCATCGCCCATGGTCTCTGTGACAACTGGTGGCAGAGGTGGGATGTACTGCACCCCATGAATGGCGCTGCTTGCAGTAAGTGACTGGGGAGCAGTAAAACAAAGGAGGGATAATGAGAACCAGGCGTGCTGAAGGCTCAGAGAGGGACGGTTTCAGGGAGCGGTTAACCTCTGGGAGTGTGTGACCAGCGAGAAGGACTGTTGGAGTAACAGGGTGCCCCTGAGGACTGCAGCCAACAGTCTCAGGGGAGGAGGAGCTTGCCATTTGCCCTGGGAGAGAGGATTTTTGCAGTAGCAGGGTCCCCCTGGGGATGGCAGGAGCAGTCCCAGGGGCGGAGGAGTCTGCAGCTCGACCCTGGTAAAGAGGTGGTGACCACGAGAAGGGCTGGCACACAAGGGGTTTTTCCTGGAAACCATGGGGGAGCCAAGAGCACACAGGCCTGTGAGTCCAGAGCCACTTGGGAATGGTGAAGTGATGGCCTATCACCATCTCCTTAAGAAGGACATTGTGATCCTGTGCACAAAGAGGGATACGCACGGGGAAGTTCACCAAGGCACAGTTAATCATGAGTGGGAAGAGAAGGACACGTCTGAGGAGCAGATTCCTGACCCAGATGGGGCTACAAAAGGATCTGGGAGCAGCTGGAGCAGCAGCCAGACATCCCCGAGAGTCTGGTCTCCAAACAGAAGATGGTTTTCACGATTGGGTTCCCCATCAGGGGATCGGAGACGTAAGGGATGGAAGCAGAGCCTGAGAGGATCGCGCGAGAGAGCAAGAGCCTGAGGAAAAGCTGCAGGAGAAGCAGCAGCAGCATGGACTGGGGATGGTGGAGCAGAGAGACAGAGGGGGCTGCCCAAGGGTCAGTGGGGAAACACGCATGGGGTGGCAAGACCCTGGGAAAAGAGAACTGTGGTGGTGCAGCCGCAGATGCTGAGGGGCTGTGGGACCTGGGTGACGGTCCCTGGGGTGAAGCCCTTCGCCCTGCATATGGCCTGGATCCCTGTGCAGACCCAGGAGGGGTGTGGCTGGCTGGTCATTGGGGTTCTCCAGGATATCAGCTGGGAGGCCCTGTTGGGGGGTGACTGTGTCTCTTTGGGACAGGATCCAGGCCCAGCTCCTGTAACGGCCGAGGGTTTGAATTCAAATCCAGGGAACCAATTGGGTAAGACGGAAATGGTCTGTGAAAATGCAAATGACGTGGTTGGCAGGGGGGAGGGGCTGCTGGGCTCAGGATACCTGCCTACCTGTAACCAGCCCCCTGGGGCTGAGTGGGAGGGAGAGATGCTCCCCACCCCCCCTGCACACCGGAGAGGGGGCTCACGCTGGCTCTGAGGCTGTTACAAGAGCAAGGAGCTCGCTGCCTGCCCCCACTCGAACTGCCACTCCCCAGTCCCCTCCCACAGCTGGGGAGGGAAGCCGGCCCCCCAGCCCCGCTCGAACGGCCACACCACATGCCTCTCCCAGAGCTGGGGAGGGAGGCCAGTGCCCCGTCCTCACTTGAACGGCCACTCCCCAGTCCCCATCCAAAGCTGGGGGGTGAAGCTAGCGCCCAGCCCTTGCTGGAACCGCCACTCCCCAGGCCCCTGCCAGAGCTGGGGAGGGAAGCCAGCGCCCCGCGCCTGCACGAACGGCCACTCCTCAGTCCCCTGGCGGAGCTGGGGAGGGAACCCAGTACCCCGCCCCCACAGTAATGGCCGCTCCCCACTCCCGTCGCAGAACTAGGAAGGAAACTAGCGCCCCACGCGCCCAGGAACGGCCGCTCTCCAGTCCCCTCGCAGAGCCGGGGAGACAAGCAAGCGCCCTGCCCCTGCTCATACTGCTGCTGCCCAGTCCTCTGGCAGAGCTAGGGAGGGAAGGCAGCGCCCCGCCCCCGCAGGAACGGCCGCTCCCAATTCCCCTCGCAGAGCTGGGAGGGCCCCTAGCGCCCCGCCCCCGCAGGAACGGTCACTTCACATTCCCCTTGCAGACCTGGAGAGGGAAGGCAGCGCCCCTCCCTCCCAGGTTTGCACACAGGCTATGGCCATGGCCAGGAGCGCAGCGCAGAAGCTGCTCCAGCCCTGCAGCCAGCGGGGCAGCACAGTGGGGCTGGGGGCAGCACGGAGCAGGCAGGGCCCTGGTGGGCGGGGGGGCGGAGACACAAGTGGGGCGGACACACTCCTGCTAGGAGCTGCCTGATTCACCCCTTGCCCGGGAGCTGCAGGAGGGGCCCGGATCATGGCTCAGCTTCAGAGCTCGGAGCCCAGGCTGGGCCCAGGAGTGAGGGGATGGGGGAGTTGGGGGTGTAGCGGGGGTTGGAGCTGAGAGTTGGTTGGAGATGGGGTTGTGCCACTTCCGCTTGGCGGCAGGGGGGGCCCTCCGGCTTTTTTTTTTTGCTCCGCCCCCAACATCCTGATATTTCATCTTGACATCTGGTCACCCTAGCCTGACATGAAGGAGGATGTGTGGACCAAGGGGCCAGGGACTGGCCTTTGCTAGAGAAACCACTGTCAAGTTTTAGCCAATTAGGACAAGTCAGCAAATAAGAACAACCTCAGGTATCAGTAACTGCTACAGGTTGCAAATTCCTACATGCAGCAGTTTCTGGCACTACACCTGCACAGCTCTGCTCCCTGGCTCTTCTCAGTCTCCTGCTCTCTCCTTAGCTCTGCCCCACTCTCGCCCAGGCAGTTCCAGCTCACATGGAGGATGGGACCACCTGGCCTGGTGACTCCCTCATTACACTGCCTGGCCTGTCAGTGCAGCTAACTTGGAGCTTTGGCCTCTCCCCATTGTCCCTGGGGACTGTCAGTCTCAGGGTTCTGATTTCCCATTGATCCTTCCCCCTTCTATTGGTGCTGGGAACTAGCCAACCAACCCCCTCCCACACACACACTAAGTTTTAGTAAAGGGCCAAGAGCCCCCTTACACAAGCCAGCCCCACGAGAAGGCAGAGAAGGCAGAGGCATGGTGTAATGGGCAGCACTCAGGACTCTGAATCCTGTAATCTGAGTTCAAATCTCAGTGGGACCTTGTGTTGGCTCGTGGTCATAGGCGGCAGGTTATATACATTTGTGGTGCTCGGGCTCCAGGAATATTCAGGGCTGGGGGCCCTGCTCCAGCAATATTTGGAGCTAGGTCTCTTCCCCTGGCCCTGGCACCCCTCCCCCTGATGCGCTGCGTCCCTGCCTGACAAAAAGCAGCAGGGTCCTGCCTGCTCCTGCTGGTGTAGTAGAGAGATTTTGGGCAGAACTGCTGCCCCAGAGTCCTAGTGCAGGCTGCCCTGAGCCTCTCCACAACCCTCAACCCTGAGCTCCCTCTGAACCCTGATACTCTGCCCCAGTCCTGAGCCCCCTCCTGCATCATGAATCCCTCATCCTCAGCCCTATGCTCCCTCCCAGAGGGTGCACTCCTTCCCACCCCCAGAGCCTGCACCTCTCACCCCTTCCTACAACCCCAGCCTGGAGCCTGCACCCAAACTCCATCCTAGAGCCTGAACCCTACACCCCTCCTGCACCCTAATCCCCAGCCCAGGATCTGAAGCCCAGACCTCCGCCCAGAGCCTTAGGCAGGTGGGGGTGGAGTTTGGGGGGCGGAGTTGGGGGCGGGTTCTGGGCACAACCAAAATTTCTACAAACTTGCTACCGATGCTTATGGTAACGCCCCAGAGCTCAACTTCCCTGTCTCCAGCTGTGTAAGAGTGAATCTTTCCCCTCCTGCTGGGTGACTCACACCTCCTAGAGCCAGGTCTTTGGCAGGGATGGCCACAATGGGTTAGGGCTCTAGAACTTGCTACCCTGATAGTTGGGATTCTTGCTGCTTCACGTGATGTTCACAAGCTTGGCCCTTGTGCTTCCTACCACACTTTTCCTCTGGCCCACATGGTGCTTGAAGAAAGGAGTGCCAGGGCTGGGACTGATAGTCAGAGCTTGGCAGGAGGGAGGAAGAGTCCCAGGCTGGAGCCCCACACACCTTCCCTCCTCCGGGCACCTAGAGCAGAGGCATCCCAGCTCTGTCCGCTGGATACCTCAGCAGAGTAGGTGAGTTCATGTAAATACAGTCTGGTCCCAAAGCCTCCTCCCAACCCTGGTCATCAGTAGCTGTCAGGGGAGAGCTCATTCACACCTCGCTTACAAATCATCATTTGAAATTCTAAGCTTGGCCAACACTGCCGAAGCCAATGCACCCACATTGTCAGCAAACATAACAGCTGGGTGAGGAAACCCGGCTTTGTCCAGACTTTCCAAACCTATTTTACTTTCTCAGGTACAAGTAGTTTTCATACGTTGTATCTGCTTTTACAGTGTGTGTTAACGTTTCAATTTCCATTCAAATTTGCAACCAATGACAACATTGGCAACGCTGCATGTAACTACCTGACCACTGAGGGAGGGGGTGTTGGGGAAATTCGGGGAAGGGGGTGCACAGCCCCCCGATTGGGGAGGCATATAGGGAATGCCCAGTTTCACTGAATTGTCTCCTACTGCAGCACCTCAGTAGGTTACATCAGAGAGGAGCTGCAGTGCCTAGGCAGTGGGATGCCTGTGCCTTTAAGAGCCCAGCCCTGGTAAGCCCATGCTGAGAGGTGCTGCCTGTGGGAGGGGAAATAAAAAAGCCCTCTGCTCCCCCCACCCATGTTTGCAAACACTGGAGTCTCAGCCCACCGGGATAACTGTTACCCCTCTGCCCCTGCCTGTGCCGGGGTTTAACCCTCTGGCAGGGCCTCCCTCCGGGCTTAACTCTGGTTCCTTCCCCCCTCCCTGACTTTGCCTTCAGTCCCTCTCCAAACTCTACCTCCAGCTGCTTGACCTCCCGACCAGTCAATTTCCACCCCCTGCTCAGACCCTGGCCACCCACTCCTCTGATTTACCCTCCTTTGCCCCTTTTTAATCCCTGTAAAAAGTAGGGAGTGCTGGGTCCCATTCTCTGGAGGGTGGGCTGGGCGCCTGGCCTCTGTCTGCCCAGTGCTCAAAGTGCCCTATGATCTTGTGGATGTTTGCTGAGTGCTGCAGGGTCACCCGAAGGGGAGAGAGATGCGGTTAGGAGGTGATGCAGCCAAGAGTGAGATGCAGCCACCTCTGGGTTACATGGTGGGGCTGTTTACAGGACAGTGGGGACAGCCCCCCTGTTCCAGGAAATAGGGGAAAGTCTGGTGTTCGGGGCAGAGCGCTCCACCTGCTATTGAACTGTGATGCTCTGACCACCTTTCCCCTGCATGAAGAAGACCCTGTGTGACTCCAAAGCTGGTCCAGTAACAGGTATCACCTCACCTGCCTTGTCTCTCTGGTATTCTGGCCAGTGTCCAACTTCCTCTTCACTATTGGTCTTCAAACCTCCTCCAAGGCCTCCCCCCACAGTCCCTTAAGATGCCAAACCTCCCCTGGAGCCCAACCGGGGGGGGGCACCCCACCTGAAAACCCTACAGCACCATGGCAGTGGTAGTGTCCACTGCCTCCATCTCCCACCAGCCAGGACAGACCCCACAGCACCATGGGAGTGGTCATGTCTCCTGCTTCCATTTCCTGACAGCTGCTGCCAGGTCCAGCCCAGACTTCCCATTTCTGGTGCGAGTCTGGAAACAGGTGCTGCCATGAGGCGGTGCCGGGAAGGGTGGTGCTGGTGTCAGGAGAAAGCAGGAGGAGTAGGTGGCTCTGTGCTACTGCGGGGAGGTGCTGCCCTTGCTGTGAAAGGGCCTCGCTATTAGAGGAGATGTCATCTCCCTGCCCTGCCATGCTCTGCACCAGCCCCTGCTTGTCATGGGAGCAGGGCTGGCTCCAGGCACCAGCGTGGCAAGCAGGTGCCTGGAGCAGCCAATTCAAAGGGACGGCCCGTCCGGTATCGGGACAGCACGTCTAGGTCTTTAGCAGAAATTCAGCGGCAGGTCCCCCATTCCCTGTCTTACTCCTTGAGCTGCTGCCAAATGTCTACCAAAGAGGAAGGGAGGGAGGACTCACCGCTGCACTGCCGCAGAAGAAGCAGTGTGGTTGAACTGCCGCCGAAGAGCCACAGCTTTTTTTTCTTTCTTATTTACTTACTCTACATCCTCTGGCAAAGAGTTCCACAGATTGACTGTGTGGTGCATGAAGAAATACTTCCTTTTGTTTGTTTTAAACCTGCTGCCTATTAATTTCATTGGGTGACCCCCTAGTAAATGTGTTATGAGAAGGAGTAAATAACTCTTCCTTATTTACTTTCTCCACACCGGTCATGGTTTTATAGACCTCCGTCGTATCCCCCCTTAGTCGTCTCTTTTCCAAGATGAAAAGTCCCAATCTTATGAATCTCTTCTTAGACGGAAGCTGGACCATATCCTCTCATCATCTTTGTTGTCCTTTTCGGAATCCTTCCCATTCCAATAGATCTTTTTTGAGATTGGGGCGACCGCATCAGCATGCAGTATTCAAGATGTGGGCGTACCATGGATTGATATTGAGGCGATATGATAGTTTCTATCTTCTTACCTATCCCTTTCTTAATGATTCCCAACACTCCACTGCACATTGAGTGGATGTTTCCAGAGAACTATCCACAACGACTCCCAGATCTCTTTCTCGAGTGGTAACAGCTAATTTAGACCCCATCGTTTTATAGGGATAGGGAGTATGTTTTCCAACGTGCATTACTTTGCACTTAACAGCACCGATGTTCATCTGCCATTTGGTTGTCCCGTTACCCAGTTTTGTCAGATCTCTTTGTGGCTCTTCGCAGTCTGCCTGGGACTTAATTATCTTGAGCAATTTTGTATCATCTGCAAATTTTGCCACCTCACTGTTTACCCCTTTCCCCAGATCATTTATGAATAAGTTGAACAGTACTGCTCCCAGTACAGACACCTGGGGATAAGAGAGGGAAGATCCTCTTCTGACACCAGCAGACCAGGTGCCAGCTCACGCCAAGGCCCCTAGGCCTTACTGAAAAGTGACAAACGCATGGCTGGAATCTAGTCTTGCTCACCTGTTTGTTACTGTTGTTAAAACAGGCATTAGATTCATAAAAATGTGTTTAGAGTTTATGACTAGCTCATGAGTTGCTGCATGCATTCTTCTCACCTATAATAGCCATAGCCCATGTTGTAAGGTGATCTATAAGCATTGGCACTAAAGCTGTAAGCCCCCTTGCTGCCACCCAGCCACCAGTCAGGAGAGAAGCATTACCAAGTGTGAAATGCTAGTTTACCAGATGACATGTCATATCCTTTCCAACAAGAGAAGGCCCTGACTGAGACATCAGACAGGCCACTGTGGATCATCCGTGGACAAAAGACCTGGTTGATTGCTCCCCCTCACACATCCACGAGGAGGCATAGACCTGCACAAACACTTGCCCCATCAGCTTGAGCTCTGGGGGAATGGAATAAAAATCTCTGTCAGAAAGAAACTGTTGTCCCCACCCCCGATGCTGCTTGGACTTCAGGGGAGACGGCACGCCTTCTAAGCATAAGCAAGGGATCCCGGCTGTTTGGCTAGGGTTAGCCCTAAAGGACGTACAGAGTTTGCGTGTTACAGCAGCTTCTACTACACCTGGGTGGCAAGCTAGAGTCAGGGTGCCCAAGGGGGCTGTCTGTGACTCCATGTTAAGGCTGTTCTAGTGCCTGAGGAGATCACACTTGATACTTGGTGGGTGAGATCAAAGTGTGGAATACACAACCGTGAGGAACCCCACTGCCTGCCAGCCCCAGGCGCCGGGGGCTCCTGCTCTCTGGGGCTCTTGCTGCACTAGAAAGGTAATTTCTAGCTTGCCTGGTTCAGAAAACCGGAAGGGAAAGATAGATAAACCCACCTGACATTTTTTAAACAAAGAATTCTCATGATTTGTAAGTCACTGTTGTGATTTTGGGGATTTTCCAATAGTGAGGGTGGCAATAATGAGAAGTGAAGGGTTATTATTTAGCATTTAGATTACAGTAGGTTTGGGGGGAAAAAAAATCAGGCTTGGGGCCCCTGTGTGCCAGGTGCAGCACGACACCTAGTACCTTGTCTCGATCTTACGAACCAAGATACATAGAACGTCGGTCGGGTAGGGAGAAGTCTGTGTAACTCATGCAGTTGTTGATGTACATGTAATCTCAAATATTACCAAGCCCCCACCCCAAGTAAAACAAAAACAAAAAACCAACCATCTCCCCAACAGACCCAGAGTCTGGAAAGCATTTGTCCCTCATACTGTTGAAAAGACTCACAGCAGAAAGAAGGTGTCCAGCCTCTTAAATAATTCTCTAGCCAGACAAAGAAGAACCTCTCACATCTGCAGACTCACAAAAAACTCCCAAGAAAGCATAAGTGTATTGTATTTATCATAAAGAAACAAAAACACTAAAGACACCAGATTTTTCTGCTATTTCAAAAAAATCTGCTTGAAAGAAAGATCATCACAGTTTAACTCTTTTCTGTTTTTCTAACCAGAAGGTTCTCTCCAAAAGGAGATACACTGTTTCTGGAAGCACTACACTACCAGATCCGTGCATGGAGTAGACAAAGCAAGCTCCTGTTCTAACTAATCCTCTCCTTTCAAAAATCAAGCTAATACACAATCCTCACATCAAAGACATATCACAGATTGTACTGCAAAGAACAGACACTATGTTTTGATCTTAGCTCTAGGGAGCCAAAAAGCAATGCTGACCGTCTGCCACGCACACACACCCCCGCGCCCACCCATTTCTACCTCACCAGGACGAGCTCCCAGACACGCAACAAACACCATAACTAGGGAACTCTACGGGAGACTGACTCAGTTCCCCGAAATGACTCCAGTGGAAGAATTCAAAGCAAGAACCCTTAACACACAATTCTGTTCAAAGACAGGCAAGTCTTGCAGATGCCTTCCTCTCGCTGGTTTCCCCTCTAGACTCCTAATTTCCATAAACCCACCCACTGACCTATGACTACCAATCTCTCACTGTTAACTCTTACAGCAAACCAGGGCAAAGAAAGCCTATGCAAGCGCTATTCCGCAGCCCCGATGCTCTTTTCTGCTCCTTCCCACGCAACTATCTCAAACATACACTCAATTGCATCAAAGCAGTTCCTCACTATTTGGGGCATTGGTGCCCCTTAGTCCCTCTGAGGTGATCGGCTGGTTCCTTTTGGCCTTAAACGCTAGGTAGGAATCTGACTCAAAGGGCCACATCCTTCCTCCTCTTCTGCTCCTATGAACTATCCCTCATCTGGGCAAAACGTTTGAAAACACTGGTGTTTTCCCAACAGGAAAGGGATGGACAATTTCTCTTCTGTGGGGAGACGAGGGAAACCATGCAATCACCTTCTGGAAGGTATATTAAGGAGGGCGGCGTAAGAACCCTCACGGACTAGATTAAGAAAACAGTTCTTTAACTGACCTTCCAACAATGACAAACTGAAATCTGCAAGAGCAGCCTTTCAACTCAGGGACCCAAAAATAAGCTGTTGCCAATAACTAACTCAAGAGTTACAAATGACTCCAAACCACACACTCTTAGGACAAACCAAACCTTAACACAAACAACAACGCATTTCTTTGCTGCTCTTCAACCATGATAACCAAAAACTTATGAAACCAAGAGCCAGCAGAATACACATCACAGAACAGTCCCCTGCTAGCTAGGAAGCCATCTCACTAACACAATGAGCTCAAAAAAAAAAGGGGCCAAAAATCCTATACAGTCATTTTCAGAGCTCTGAGTTGTTTTCATACACTAATAGAAAAGCTTGAGCCACTGACACCAGTTGAGGTAACATCCTTCTGTTCTTTTCACAACAGGGAACAGCCTACCCAAAGCAAAGCCTCAAAAAATTGAGTACAAACTCATAAATGCTCCTCTCCACAGAAATCTGTAGTAAAAGGCAAAAGATTTATACGAACTGAAAAGAAAAAGAAAAGAAAAAGAAGCAGAGTTTCTGCCAGGGCAACCGCGTATGCTACCACAAGTCAGGGTGACTACTCTCACAGCCCGCTAAACCGCAAAGCTTTTAGAGGAAATGGAATTGAACCGATTGACAGCCCGAGTTGGATCATGGGAACCGGGGACACAGGCAGCAAAACCAGCCCCTTGACCAGGACTTGCTTCGCTGTGGGCAATGCACTGTGGTTATCCAAATAAGATGCTCTGGCCGTCTCCGGGGCTCAAAGGAGTCTTTTCTCCGGGCTGCCTCTGCTCCTTCCCCAGCTGGGCGGAGATTGGGATGCGGTTGGGGTGGGGAAGCTGCTCTCCTGAGACAGTCCCGCTGATGGCCAGGCGCATGGAGGATGGAGCCCGGACGAGAAGTCAGAGGCACTTGTCCCACAGCTCAAATCCGGAGCAAAAGCACACACTTTGCAAAGGAACAGGAGCCAGGATCTCGGACATGAGATTCTATCTGCCGGCCGGAGTGCGACCCCGCATTGTACTTGCTGCTTGGTCTGCCTCTGCTGCAAAGTAGCTCAGGAGGTCATCTAGTCCAACCCAATCCCCAACTAAATCATCCCAGCCAGGGCTTTGTCAAGCCTGACCTTAAAAACCTCTAAAGAAGGAGATTCCAGCACCTCCCTAGGGAACCCATTCCAGTGCTTCACCACCCTCCTCGGTGAAAAAGAGTTTCCCTAATATCCAACCTAAACTTCCCCACCGAACTTGGGACCATTGCTCCTTGTTCTGTCATCTGGTACCACTGAGAACAGTCTAGATCCATCCTCTTTGGAACCCCCTTTCAGGTAGTTGAAAGCAGCGATCAAATCCCCCCTCATTTTTCTCTTCTGCAGACTAAACAATCCCAGTTCCCTCAGCCTCTCCTCATAAGTCATGTCTTCCAGCCCCCTAATCAAGGGGTCAGGGCCGGCTCTAGGTTTTTTGCCTCCCCAAGCAAAAAAAAGTCTGCCCCCCTGTCCCAGCCCTAGGGTCCCCCCACCCCGCACCTGCCTGCTGCCCCAGGCCTGGGCTTTCCCCACACATGCACCCCTGCTGCCCCAGCGCTGGGCTTCCCCCTTTCCCCTCCACCAGTGCCCTCCCCCCACCCCACTGCTGCCCCAGCCCTGGGCTCCTCCCCAGCAGTGCCCCCCCAACTTCCTGCCACCCCAGCCCTAGGCTCTCCCCCATCTCCACCTGCACCCTCCTTCCGCCGCAGCCCTGGGTCACTGGTAATTCGCTTCCAGGGCAGGTCATTCAGCAGGAATTTTGCATGTGCAAAAACACAGACAGGATTGGTTCCCACATGGTTATAGAAGTGCAGTAAAGTGGAACAATTTTCAGCTTGTGTGATTGGAAGATATCTGGATGCATATTATAAGACTGTCCTCCATAAATGAGGAAAAGTTGAGATGCCTTTATTATTCTTTTGTTCCACTCTTTCTTTCTATGGGGAATTTCCCAATGCAATATCACTGTCTTCCTTTTAAACAAACAAACAAACCAAAAAAGGCAATGGCTGTTGAAAATAGCAATTCCAGTCCTAATAACCACTGGGGAGTATTTCTTGCTCAATTTTATCCTACTTTTTCTACAGCAAGTTACAGTGGATCAGTATATTTGATTTGGGAGAAATGAAGTAACACCTGCCCAAACTGAGCTTGAGCACTTCTGAATTTTGAGGTGTTCAAATCTGGAAGGCAGGTGGTGTGTGTGTGTGTGTGTGTGTGTGTGTGTGTGTGTGTGTGTGTGTGTGTGTGTGTGTGTGTGTGTGTGTGTGTGTGTGTGTGTGTGTGTCGGGGGGGCTGTGGGCTCTGCGGGGGAGAATGGCAGTATGTATGCGGCACCATGTCTGGAGCTGCACGGAGCCAGACAAGCTGGTCTGAGTGGCACAGTAAGGGGGCTGGGGTGTTGGAGAAGCGGTATGGGGTTCCAGGGGGGCAGCCAAGGAGCAGGGGGTGTTGGATGGGGCAGAGGTTCCGGGGGGCAGTCAGGGGCAGGGAGAAAGGGGGGGTAGATGGGTCAGGAGTTCAGGGGGGCAGTCAGGGGACAGGCAGCGGTTGGATAGGCATGGGAGTCCCAGAGGTTTGTTAGGGGACAGGTAGGGGGTGGGGTCCTGGGGGGAAGTTGGGGGGGGTCTCAGGAGGGGGCTGTTGGGGACAAGGAGAAGGGAGGCTTAGATACAGGCTGGGGTTCCAAGGGGCAGTTAGGGGCAGGGGTCCCGGGAGGGGGTGATCAGGGAGCAGGGGGATTGGATGGGTTGGGGTTTCTGTGGGGGGCAGTCGGAGGGAGTGGATGGGGGCAGGGTGGGGCTTCCCTCCCCCGGAGTGTCCCTGTTTTCTGAATGTTAAAATATGGTCTTCCTGCCATTCACAGGGCAACTCTCCACTCACAGCGCTGCCGCATGAGGCCCCCCTCCTTCCTTTCCAGTTGGTAGTGGCCAAGGGAATGCTGGGAAATGTAGTTCTTTCCCTGCTCCAGGGCTGGCTCTATAGGCAGGGAGCTAACCAAAGAACTACAGCTCCCAGAGCCCCCTATTGGTTCTCAGCTCCCATGCTGCCCCTGCAAATGGGCTGCCCCAAGCAGGTGCTTGCTTTGCTGGTGCCTAGAGCCGCCCTACGGGGGGGCGGGGTGACGCTCCGGCTCCCCAGCCGCAGGGCAGCCTGACCTGCAGTCCAGCCTGTGCACCTCAGGCTGCCGTGAGCGCCATCTTGTGACTGAAGCCAGAATTGCAGGGTCAGTTCCAGCTCAGCCTGAAAGCCTCAGCTGACAGGGAACATCCTGCTTCAGGGCTGGCTCCTGGCTTTTTGCGCGCCCCCCTTCTCCAAAAAAAGGGGGGGCAGGGGCTGGAGTGCCGCCCCCAAGCACATCCTTGGAGCACTGGTGCCTGATCCCAGCACTGGAAATGGAACCCAGGAGTCCTGGCTCCCAGCCTCCCTTCCTCTAACCACTAGACCCCACTCCCCCCGCTTTTGGGGAGCCAGGATTCCTGGGTTCTAGCCCCATCTCTGGGAGCAGAGTGGGGTCTAGTGGTTAGAGCAAGAGGAGCCAGGACTCCTGGGTTCCACTCTCAGTGCTGCTGTGTCACCCTGGGCCTCTGTTTCTCCTCCCACTTTTTGGGTATGGAGCCTTTAAACTTTCTGGGGCATGGCCTGTCTCTCGCTGTGTCTGGGCAGCGCCTGGCCCAACAGGGGGTTGACTCTGCCCCACTCTCTGTAGGTGCTGCTGTTGTACAGATAAATAGTCACAATACTAAAAGGCGTGGCAGTGCGTGAGTGCACCACCATTGCCATGCAGGGGAAAAGCCGGTACAAATTACCGGGGCCCGGTGGTCCAGAAGAGGGCCCAAGGCCTAGTTTCCCTGGCTTCATTGCCCTGTTTAGCTAGTCCACCTTGCTGGGGGGCCTGAAAAAAATTTCACTGGGCCTGAACCCGCTTTCAGTGGCCCTGAGGGTATGGAGGGCCTTGCCCCCCTCCACGGAGCATGGGGGTGCCAATAGGAACCTATGCACGGTCCCCCCAAGCAGGCCCAAGATGGAAATAGGGGGCTCGTGCCCTCAACATGGAGAATCTGGGGTGCAACCTTGCTTAACGAGTCAGTCTGTCCTTTCTCTGACTCTCCCATTCCACCTTCAACTAGCACTTGTGGTTCATTCGTTCTTTTTCATTCCTTTCCTTCTCTTGCTTGTATGTTCTTGCTTTCTTTTCCCCCCTCTACCTTTCATGCTCTTGCTTTCTTTCCTTCTTTTTCTATTTTTTCTCTCCCTTTATTTCTTTCTCTGCCTTCCATGTTCTTCTCGCTCTCGCTCTCTCCCTGGTTATTTTTTTCACTCGCTCTTTTTTCTCACTCCCTTCCAAGCCAAGCAAGTTCTCCTCACACACACATTTTGACAGGTTTTCCTCCTGATCACTGAGTGTATTAAGCACGTCTTCAGTGGGTGTTTGGCATGCCAGGGAGCAGGCTGACCGGGTGTCTTTGTGGCTGTCTGCTGGCCACACATAAGCATGGTCCTCCCCTCGTCTTGCCCCTCCTTCAGTTGCTCTGTGGCTTTTAAGCCTTCCCTTGGAGCTGTCAGCACCAGCCGCCTCTGCTCTAGGAGCCCAGAGCAGAAAAGGTGTGTTAGGCTCCAGCCTGAGACTCTTCCACCATCCTGCCTAGCCCTGACTATCAAGCCTGGCCCTGGCACTCCTTCCTTCAAGCGCCATGTGGACAAGAGGCAACATGTGGCTGCAAGCAAAATGGCCAAACTTGTGGGCATCAGGAGAAGTTGTGAAAATCCCAAGCAGCTGGTCAAACCACAGGACTGCAGGTATCAGCAACCCAGGTAGTAAGTTCTAGAGCCCCAACCCATTATGGCCTTCACAACTGGGCTCTAGAGGGCAAGTCACCTAGCAGGAGGAGAAAGATTTGCTCTTACCCAGTTGGAAACAGGGAAGTTGAGCACTGTGAGCTCTAGGGATTTGCCACAAGGTCCCACTGAGATTTGAACTCAGATTGCAGGATTCAGAGTCCTGAGTGCTGCCTGTTACACCATAGTACCAGCTTGTGCTGCTGTCTCTGCACATCCGTGATCATCACGGGGCCATCTCGTGTAAGGGACTGTTGGCCCCTTACTAAAGCTCAGTGGGTTTTTGGTTGGCTAGTTCCCAGTACCAATAGAAGAGGGAAGGATCAATAGGAAATCAGGACCCTAAGACTGACAGTCCCCAGGAGCAATGGGGAGAGGCCAAAGCTCCAAAGTTAGCCCGACTGACAGGCCAGGCAGTGTAATGAGGAAGTCACCAGGGCAGGGGATCCCATCATCTGTGTGAGCTGGAACTACCTGGGCCAGAGTGGGACCCAGCTAAGGAGAAAGCAGGAGCCCAAGAAGAAGCGGGGAGAAGAGCTGCGCCAGCCAGGGAGAACCAGAGCAGATCCATGCTAGGAACTGAGCCGGAGCAGCATGAGCCACAGAAGTTGCCCAGGGGGCAGATCTGTGCTGGGAGAAGAGCTGCAGCAAGCAGAGCCAGAGAGAGGAGCAGAACAGGGAGCTGGAGGCACAGCCACAGCAGCACTGGGGCTGGAGGTGGGTGCAGTGGGCAGCTTGGGAGAGTGAGAGGGAATCTGGGCAGAAGGCCCAGCACAAGGAGATGCCACCAATCAAGAGGCCTTGCAGGCCAGACCTTCGGGGGTGGGGGGATCATATCCCCTACATGGGGGCTGACACTGGGAACAAGGGTCCTGTCACCTAGAGCATGTGGCCACTGCCAGAGCAAGTGTCTGGCCTGTGGTGTCCCTGCAGCACAGCCAGGACCTGGGAAGGAGACCTGGGACAGGTGAGGGAAAGACTGTGACCTGCCCTGACACTCCAGAGATGCTGGTTGTGCTCTCCCTGCACCACAGAACAGGGTAATGTGTTTTCCTTTAATTTTTCCTTATGTTTTACATTAATTGCTGTGTAATAAATTGTATTTGCTTGAAGCAATGCAATGCAATGATGAGTGGGTCAGGGAAGTGCCCAGAGTGGAGAGAGTACCCCAGAGTGGGGACACTGTAGCCCTGTTCAAGTGAGCACGACAAGATTGGGGGTCAAGCCCCCCAGGATTCCTGGGCCCAGCCTTGTTGGGGTTACGAGGACTCTGCCACACGTGAGAGTAGAAAGAGCGTCCTTGGGGTCAGGCAGGCCTCTGGGTAAGCGGGTGGGGACTCAGATCCTTTCTCTGGCCAATTACACCAGGGTCATGTATAAACCAGGGAAGTTCCCCACAATAGCTGGACCTGAACCCCCTGTACACTTCCCCTCTGTACTCATTGCTTCTCTGTCTCTCTTCCCTTCATCTCTGCTGGTCTCCCTCTGAGCTTTCTCAGCACCTGGCCCCACAGCACTTCCTGCCAGCCAGAGACTGCTTGTTCTAGGCCTGCTCCTGTGGATGTGGCCTCTCTCCTGATTCCTGAGGAAAGGAACCTTTCCAGGAAATGGCCATGGATTCTGGGAATCCGCATGTGGCTGGTGGACAGCACCAGGAATCATTTGGCTCCTGGCACACAAGGCCACTTAAAAGCTGAGCGCCCAGACAACGGCTTGAAGCCTGGATCTTCAGATTAAGAGCCTGATGTGCTACCAACTGAGTTAGTTGAGACCATTTTCACCGTTCACCCCAAGAGCTAGCAGGTAGGCAAAAGAGAGGCAAAAAAAGTCCCAGGAACCCCTGCTCTTTTTCTGCACATCCACTGCCTGTCAGCAGGATTCCTCCTCCTCCTCACTCCTGTGCCTCAGTGTGACTAAATCTCCACACCTTGACAGCTGGTCCATCCGCTGCACCTCAATCCCCCCATGCCTGAGCCTCCCTGCCAAAGCCCTGCACCTGGCTCCATAGAATTAAGTCTCACGTGTTGCTGGGAACTCGACTTCTTGTGCCCAGAGAGTCTCGGCCCTCCTCAGTAGATGACCTGAGAAACACAATGTCCGACTTTTCCAAAGAAGTGCTTGGAGGTGTTTTTTTGTGTGTTACCATGTGGCCTAATGGATAAGGTGTCTGAGTGTGGATCAGAAGATTGAGGGCTTGAGTCCCTTGGTGGTTGTGTTTCTGCAGTTCTACCATTGTGCTGAAAGTCCTGCTCCCTTCAGGACTGGAACCTCTTCTTGGCTGCTCAGGCCAATCCTCTGGCTTCAGCTAGAGCCCTGGGAAGGAGTTGGGAGGTGGGCATCACAAAGGCTGGGACATGAGACCCAAGTGCTTCCAGTCTAGCCTTTGCCCTTCCTGGTTTGCCAAAGAAAATGGGCGGCTGCCCAGGCCAGCGTGTGCGCCTGTCCCTGTGCTGGAGGCTACTTGCTACATAGCGTCTTCAGAGCCTGGGTGTTTCTCTACTTCTTGCCAGTTCAGGAAAAGCCTCTTGGGGTAAAATCTCCTGCCCCACTGCAAAAGTGAGCACCCTGATTGGGAGCAGTCAGAGGCCCCACCATGGGGGCTGGCCCTGCTTTCCTACCAGCTTGTGATGTTATCCACAGAGCATCTAGCAGCTTCCCTGCGTGCTGGTGACCTTCAGTGGGTGTTTGGCATGGCAGGGTGTTCTTGTGCCTGTCTGAAGGCCACACATAGGCATGGTCCTGCCCTCCTCTAGCCCTGACCTCAGTTGCTCTGTGGCTTTTAAGCCTTCCCTTGGAGCCATCAGCACCAGCTGCCTCTGCTCTAGGTGCCCTGAGGAGGAGAGGTGTGTGGGGTCACTTTTACAGATGCCCCTTCCCTGGTACTGCCCTTGCTGAGCTGCACAGAGGAGCTTCCATCCCCAATCCCTGCCTGTCACTGCCCAGCAGCCCTCTGGCACCATTCCTGAGGACTACTCTGCCTCACTTTCTTCCTACCATGTTGGGAAAGACAGTTCTCATTATTAAGGGTCAGGTGGGCCAACTAGGGGCAGAAGCCTGTTCTCTGTTTTCCTATTGCAGAGCCCAAGCTCAGGAACTCACCTTGGGTGCAGACACTGTTGTGCTCCCAGAAAACAAGCCACCCCTGCACAAAGAGGAATGACAGGGCCTGCCAAAGCCCAGGATTGAACCAGGGACCTTTAGATCTTCAGTCTAACGCTCTCCTAACTGAGCTACTTTGGCAATTGCATGAGAACATTTTGGCCTGTTGCTTCTCTGTCTGGGATGTTTTTGTCAGCAGTTGCAGACAAAAAGGACAGGAAAACAAAAGGCTGCTCCACACCCCCACCGGAGGAACCCAGCACCATTAGCTGTGGTGAGTAAGAAGTGTCTGTTGGCTGACAGGGCCTGTCCCCCAGGAGCTGGAACAGCAGCTGCCGCCTCCCCCTCGGCTCCAGGCTGTGGGAAATGCTCATTGCCTGGCTGCATGGGCGGATGCTGCTCCGTGCTCTGGAGAGCGTCTGTATTGCTCTGTCAACCCCCCGTCTTCACTGAGCCAGTCTGGTAAGGTCCCAAGTGCCCCCTCCGGCCTGGCAGCTGAGAGTCTGTGCAGACATCAACCCCTCTGCCAGCCCCAGAGCCAGCAGCAGCACCAGCCCCCCCAGCACCACAGGGGCACTCAATGCACTTCCTGTGGGGAAATGGCTCCTTAGTGTCCAGCTGCTAGAGTGAGAGCCAGGAGAGAGCAGTGTCTGGCTCACCGTGGGGGAGAGAAGAGACCTGATGAGTGCGGATCTCCCTCAGCCTCCTCTGCAATGGTGGTCAGTTGTATTGTCACTGTGATAATCAGTGCTTCCCTTCAGGGCCGGCCCTAGAGGGGTCTGGGGTCTGCAACAAATCCCCTCCGTTCCTCCTCAGGTCCTGCCCCCACTCCACCCCTTCCCCCAAGTCCCCACCTCGTCCCGTCCCGTCCCATCTCTTCCCTTCCTGCCCCATTCCTCTCCCACCCCCAACTCTTCCCATCCGTGCTCCCCACCCAGTGACTCCTGCACCCCACTGAACAGCTGATCACTGGCAAGTGGGAGGTGCTGAAGGGGAAGAGGAGCAGGTCAGCAAGGCCTGTAGTGTGGGGGGGGAGCTGGCTGCCAGTGCTGAGCACCTATTTTTTATCTGTTGGTTCTGCAGCCCCATAGCTCCCATGGAGTCGCTGACTTGGCTTCCTTCGTACTCTAGAGAGAGGAGCAGAACCAGGGCTATGGCTGATCTATGGGGCACCAGGTGAGTGGCAGAGGCTTCAGGTGCTGAGAGTTTGCCTGACCCCTCAGGGACACAGTGTGAGGTGGTGTCCCAGGGATCTCTATGAAAGGAGCAGAACAGGATTTACTTGGGGTGGGGAGAGAATTGAGAGTGTCTCAGGGGGTTGCCCAGAGGTGTTGCCCAGGTGAGAGACTGGCTAAAACACAGACCTCACTGTGAGCAGGATTCAAACCCGCACAGGGAAACCCTATTAGATTTTAACTCCCACATATTAACCACTCAGCCATAACAGCTGAGAGTGACAAATTGCCCCAATACCAGAGAAACTGGTAAAGAATCACAATGCCTAGGCTTGAAGTCATCTGAACTACAGTATTTCCACCGCAAACCTGGCTCCCAAAGCACAGGGGGGATTTGGGGTTTGTTCTCTTTGCTTAGCCATGTGCAATCGCACAGAGAGCGCGTTTAAAAGTCTCCCCTCCCACAGTGCGGGAATGGGAAATGATTCTCAACTTGAAGCCTGATGTAGGGTGACCAGACGTCCCGATTTTATCGGGACTGTCCTGATATTTGCTTCTTTGTCCCACGTCCCGACTGATGTTTGGTCGGGACCCTGGACAAATAAATAACTTTGTCCTCTTCTCTGGCACACAGGCTCGGGACCCTGGACAAATAAATAACTTTGTCCTCTTCTCTGGCACACAGGCATAGTCTGGAGGGATACTTGCCCCACCCAAACTCTGCCCCCTCATTCCCCCATTGGATCCCTCCCCAAATCCTCGCCCTGGCCCTGCCTCTTCCCCAAGCATGTGGCATTCTTCCTCCCTCCCAGGTTTGCACACGGGCCATGGCCATGGCCGGGAGCACAGCACGGAAGCTGCTCCAGCCCTGCAGCCTGCAGGGCAGCGCAGTGGGGCTGGGGGCAGCACAGAGCAGGCAGGGCCCAGGTGGGCAGGGGGCGGAGACACAAGTGGGGTGGACACACTCCTGCCGGGAGCTGCCTGGTTCACCCCTTGCCCAGGAGCTGCAGGAGGGGCCCGGATCATGGCTTGGCTGCAGAGCTCGGAGCCCAGGCTGGGCCCAGGAGTGAGGGGAGGGGGGAAATGGGGGTATAGCGGGAGTTGGAGCCGAGAGTTGGTTGGAGATGGGGCTGTGCCACTGCCGCTTGGCGGCGGGGGGGCCCTCCGGCTTATTTTTTTGCTCCGCCCCCTGCATCCCGATATTTCATCTTTGACATCTGGTCACCCTAGCCTGATATGAAGGAGGATGTCTGGACCAAGGGGCCAGGGACTGGCCTTTGCTAGAGAAACCACTGTCAAGTTTTAGCCAATTAGGACAAGTCAGCAAATAAGAACAACCTCAGGTATCAGTAACTGCTACAGGTTGCAAATTCCTACATGCAGCAGTTTCTGGCACTACACCTGCACAGCTCTGCTCCCCGGCTCTTCTCGGGCTCCTGCTCTCTCCTTAGCTCTGCCCCACTCTCGCCCAGGCAGTTCCAGCTCACATGGAGGATGGGACCCCCTGGCCTGGTGACTCCCTCATTACACTGCCTGGCCTGTCAGTGCAGCTAACTTGGAGCTTTGGCCTCTCCCCATTGTCCCTGGGGACTGTCAGTCTCAGGGTCCTGATTTCCCATTGATCCTTCCCCCTTCTATTGGTGCTGGGAACTAGCCAACCAACCCCCCCCACACACACACACTAAGTTTTAGTAAAGGGCCAAGAGCCCCCTTACACAAGCCAGCCCCATGAGGGTCACCGATGTGCAGAGAAGGCAGCACAAGCTGGTCCCATGGTGTAATGGGCAGCACTCAGGACTCTGAATCCTGTTATCTGAGTTCAAATCTCAGTGGGATCTTGTGTTGGCTTGTGGTCATAGGCGGCAGGTTATATACATTTGTGGTGCTTGGGCTCCAGGAATATTTAGGGCTGGGGGCCCTGCTCCAGCAATATTTGGAGTTGGGTCTCTTCCCCTGGCCCTGGCACCCCTCCCTCCCCCCCTGCTGCGCTGCGTCCCTGCCTGACAAAAAGCAGCGTGCGCCTGTCCCCTGCCTGTTCCTGCTACTGGAGTAGAGGGATATTGAGCAGAACTGCTGTCTGCTGCCCCAGGGTCCTAGTGCCCGCCACTACTAAAGGCAAGGCAGGCTGCCCTGAGCCACTCCAACGCCCCCATCCCTCTGCCCCAGTCTTGAGCCCCCTCGTGCATCATGAACCCCTCATCCTCAGCCCCACAGCTCTCAGCTGTGCACTCCCTCCCAGAGGGTGCACCTCCCACCCCTTCGTACAACCCTGCCCCAGCCTGCACCCAAAGCCTGCACCCTAATCCCCAGCCCAGGATCAGCACCCCAGACCTCCCCCCCAAACTCCTTCCTAGAGCCTTAGGCAGGTGGGGGTGGAGTTTAGGGGGGCAGAGTTGGGGGGCGGGTTCTGGGCACCACCAAAATTTCTACAAACTTGCCACCCATGCTTGTGGTAAAGCCCCAGAGCTCAACTTCCCTGTCTCCAGCTGTGTAAGAGTGAATCTTTCCCCTCCTGCTGGGTGACTCACACCTCCTAGAGCCAGGTCTTTGGCTGGGATGGCCACAATGGGTTAGGGCTCTAGAACTTTCTATCCTGATAGTTGGGATTCTTGCTGCTGCACCTGATGTTCACAAGCTTGGCCCTTGTGCTTCCTACCACACTTTTCCTCTGGCCCACATGACGCTTGAAGAAAGGAGTGCCAGTGCTGAGATTAATAGTCAGGGCTTGGCAGGAGGGAGGAAGAGTCCCAGGCTGGAGCCCCACACACCTTCCCTCCTCCGGGCACCTAGAGCAGAGGCAGCCCAGCTCTGTCCACTGGATACATCAGCAGAGTAGGTGAGTTCATGTAAATACAGTCTGGTCCCAAAGCCTCCTCCCAACCCTGGTCATCAGTAGCTGTCAGGGGAGAGCTCATTCACACCTCGCTTACAAATCATCATTTGAAATTCTAAGCTTGGCCAACACTGCCGAAGCCAATGCACCGACATTGTCAGCAAACACAACAGCTGGGTGAGGAAACCCGGCTTTGTCCAGACTTTCCAAACCTATTTTACTTTTTCAGGTACAAGTAGTTTTCATACGTTTGTCAGGGACTCTAACCCCGACAGCAAAGTTCGTTGTCTGACCGCGAGAGAGACAGGCAACACCAGCAATGTCTGATCAAAAGCTCTTTTTCGACAAGTGCACGCATCAATAGAGAGCAACTCGTCTCCAGAGAGAACCAGCCCCCTTTTTACATCTTAGTATAAGCCTAAAGACAGTTCCATCGCGTCATAAATTATTCACTGGAGCAACCCACCCCCTTCTTCTAACAACTAGAAACTAGACACCTTTAGTATACATGCATGCCTAAAGTTAGAAATGTAGGTGTTAGCCAAATAGGCTCGTTTCCCCCTGGAGCTACTCAATTACCCCAAGGAGGCACGGAAGACAAGATGACGGATACCAGACCTTTATTCTCGATCAGCTGAACGGGTGCCTCTTTCTCGACTAATGCCAAAGGAAGAGGACACACTTTACAAGCTCAGAGTCAGCTTTCTTATACTTTGTAACAAACAACTCAGCGTGCATACATTCCATTAACCTATACATTGTTTACATTTCTTTTTAGGGGTAATCAGGATGCATTTGCCTAGCGTCTATCCTGAGTGCGTGGGGAGGAAACAGCCTATATAATAAGCGAATAGTTCACATAGTTAACCCTTGCTCTAACACTAGGTTACAAACATCCTTTTCATGCAGAGCTTCCATTTCTCAAGTTCCTTTTACAGACAAGTTGGTTCCGCTTAACATCTTTCTCCTATGTATTTTGTCTACGTGCATTAAGTAGGGTTACATACATGCAAAAATTAGCTGGGAAGATAATGGGCGGATAAGCAGAAGTTGCCAAAAGCAAGGAATTGGCACTCCCTTTTGCTCCAACATAGGGGAGTTAAAAACAAACAAAGAACAAAACCAGGGAGTGAAAACAAGGAGGCTGGGAAACTAGGGCTCTTATCAGTTCTTTGAAGGAGCTGCCCGAATACAGCACATCTGGTACTATGCCAGGAATGCAGCTTCTCGCTTATCTCACTTTTTCCCAGCGCTTGTGAGACATGCTGCTGCTTCTCAGTGTTTTCCACTCAGGGATTACCCACAAACCTCTGTTAGCCTGACTTTGGTCAGGTTGGCATACCTGGTTTTGTCTGCTATATCTTTATTCAGGCCTAACACGTTGTATCTGCTTCTAAAGTGTGTGTTAACGTTTCAATTTCCATTCAAATTTGCAACCAATGACAACATTGGCAGCGCTGCATGTAACTACTTGACCACTGAGGGAGGGGGTGTTGGGGAAATTCGGGGAAGGGGGTGCGCAAGCCCCAGACTGGGGGGCATATAGGGAATGCCCAGTTTCACTGAATTGAGTCTCTTACTGCAGCACCTGAGTAGGTTACATCAGAGAGGAGCTGCAGTGTCTAGGCAGTGGGATGCCTGTGCCTTTAAGAGCCCAGCCCTGGGAAGCCAATGCTGAGAGGTGCTGCCTGTGAGAGGGGAAATAAAAAAGCCCTCTGATCCCCCCACCCATGTTTGCAAACACTGGAGTCTCAGCCCACCGGGATAACTGTTACCCCTCTGCCCCTGCCTGTGCCGGGGTTTAACCCTCTGGCAGCGCCTCCCTCTGGGCTTAACTCCGGCTCCTCCCCCACTCCCTGACTTTGCCCTTCAGTCCCTCTCCTAACTCTGCCTCCAGCTGCTTGACCCCCCCGACCAGTCAATTTCCACCCCCTGCTCAGACCCTGGCCACCCCCTCCTCTGATTTGCCCCCCTTTGCCCCTTTTTAATCCCTGTAAAAAGTAGGGGGTGCTGGGTCCCATTCTCTGGAGGGAGGGCTGGGAGCCTGACCCCTGCCTGCCCAGTGCTCAAAGTGCCCCATGATCTTGTGGATGTTTGCTGAGTGCTGCAGGGTCACCCGAAGGGGGAGAGAGACACGGTTAGGAGGTGATGCAGCCAAGGGTGCCTCACCCAACACTGAGATGCAGCCACCTCTGGGGTGAGTTACACAAGTCAGCAAATGAATTTGGAACAAGAAACACATTGAAAGGACCGAGGCAGCTGCAGGTGGTGGAGAAAACCAGAAAATGCAGTTTCCCTGTATCCCAGCCCTGCCCCTCCCCCACTCTACCCCCTAATCTCCACTCCCCTCCCACATGTGAGGGGAGAACCCAGGAGTCCTGGCCCCCAGCCTTGCCCACCCCCGTATTTCGATATGGCTCCATCCAATGGTTGCCCCCACAATTGCAGGGCAGTGCCCTGGGACACACTGGAGCCTGCCTGTTTGCACAGGATGGGCGATGCCAGTGCCCCAGGATGGGGAGAGACGATGCTAAGGGAGAAGCAGGCAGCAGACAGCTCCCATGACAGAGAAAGAAACGCTAGGGGGTGCCGTGCTGCAAGGAGTGAAGGGGGTTGGCAGGGAATAGGAGGATCTTCCCTCACAGCAGATGTGTCTGTCTCCCTCCCAATTCCTCCCCAGCCCTACCCCAGCCCAGGCTAATCCCGGCCCAGCTACCAGGGTTAAATTTGGCCTGGATTCCCCAGCTGCTGAGGGTGGGGCATGGGGCTGGGAAGAATGAGCCTCTACTCCCCCTTCCCCAGACACAGTTGCATGGGCACAGACCAAAGGAGCCTGCAGCACTGCTGCCGAGAGGAAACTGAGGCACCAGCCAGTGACAGACACATCACGGCTCTCCTCATCCTCATCCTCTTTTCCATATACAACGTGGCCAGGGGAGGGTGGCGGTAAACTCAGGGCAGTTGCATAGTTAACCTGTGGAACTCCTTGCAAGAGGATGTTGTGAAGGCCAAGACTATAACAGGGTTCAAAAAAGAACTAGATAAGTTTACGGTGGATAGATCCATCAAGGGCTCTTAGCCAGGGTGGGCAGGTATGGTGCCTGTAGCCTCTGTTTGCCAGAAGCTGGGAATGGGCAGCAGGGGATGGATCACTTGATGATTCCCTGCTCTGTTCATTCCCTCTGGGGCACCTGGCACTGGCCACTGTCAGAAGACAGGAGGATACTGGGCTAGATGGACTTTGCCTCTGAACCAGTCTGGCCGCTCTTATGTCTCCCTTGGCGCAGCAGTGACACCCAGTGGGCAGTCAGAGTAATGCACAGAAGGTGTTTCCCTTGATGCAGCAGTGACACCCAGGTGGCGTAATGCACAGCATGTGTCTGCGCTCTACGAGCAGTGACACCCACAGACCAGTCACAGTAAGGCACAGAGTGTGTTTCCCATGGAGCAGCAGTGACACCCAGTGACCAGCAGGGGTGGCATCAGACTCTTCTCTTTTAGTGGGGGACTGAGATGGGCTAGACAAAAAAAATTGGGGGGGTGTGCCCCCCATCACCTGGCCCCACCCTTCATGGAGGCCATGACTCTGCTCCTTCTCAGTTGAAGACCAGGCTCATCTCCTCTCTACCGGGCTAGGGTTTACAGCAATACAAACTTTATTAAAATAAAATAGTAAACAGGGTTTACTTTAAATATTCTAAATCTGTCCAAATTTTAGTACTGAATCCAAAGTTCTCTTAAAGATCCTGTCAGTAACCAAAACCTAAATGGAAACCAAAAACAAGGCTTAAATTTAAAACCCAAACATTAAGAAAAACTTTGTTTGTAAAAATAAAAACTAACAAATGCTGTAAATTAATAATTTCAACATTTTATCAAAAAAGTGTGCTGCAGCAGAATGATAAAATAACATCAAATAAATAAGCATGACTACTAAAACCTCCTATAAAGGAATTGAATCCTTGAATACTGGTCAAATCTGTATAAAATATGCAGAACTATGTCAAAACTGGTGTTGCAGGACAGCCATTCAATCCAGCAAATGTCAATTAAAAGCTCCAGTCCAACTAAAAAAACCAAAACAACCCAAGAAACCAAAATGGTCACAGCCTGAAACAAACCTACACAGAAGCAAAATTAAACCTGTACCAACACAGGAACAAACGATGCAAATTTCTAATTCTAACTTCTTGTTTCTCCCAGGAGGAAGGTGTTTTGCACCCCAGTAACCAGGCTGTCACTGCAGCTTTCCTTTCACTAAATAAGATTTTTACCAAATATAAATTGCCCTCCAATTTCTCTAAGAGAAATTGAAATTGTATCTTTGCTCTAATATCCCAAGTGTGCAAGTCCATCCCCTCAGAGCAGCCCCACACCCTGAGGCCAGGGGAGAATCCCAACTGGTTTGTGCATTTGTAACCCTGGGGCCTGAAGCTGATGAGAGAAAGGGAAGTGAGCCATCTTGGAGCTTTCCGATACCACCTGCGGGGAGCACAGGGATTTGACTGAGTGACATCCTGGCTAATTTTCACCTTGTTCTCCACCAGCGGGATCCACTGGAGAGCTTAGGAGTGACTTGACCATGGCAGCACCCTATTTACATATTAAAAGCCAGCATTTTGGAGCCAATGGGGTGAAATGTGAGTACTTTGGGGGTTGGGACCCACATGAGAAGGGAGGTGTATAAACTGGGGAGAGTCCAGCAGAGGGCAATAAAAATGATTAGGGGACTGAGACACATGACTTACGAGAACCTACAGGCCATATCCTGTATGTTAAGCTAAGGCAAAGTTAGCATATCTATATTGTGACCTTTTACTCAGAGAGGAAAATCGACTTTTATCATGTTACTTAAATAGATAAGTACCCATGCCTGTCCAAGACCTTTACCTAGACCAATCGACAATGGAGAATGGCATAAGATTTTTTTCAGTGTTGTACCCACAGATTTAACAGGTACACTACAAGGTAACTTATGTGCATATGTACATGTCATCAACAAGCACAAACATACTAGCCTATGAAGTAAATGTACCCTAATGTTTTGTGGGTGAGGAATGAAATTTGGGCATAGGAGGAAGGATTTCCGGCCCTTGTGCCCTATAAAAGAGGTAACCCACCTCGCTAGAGCACTTTGCTCTATCATTGTGACTTACTTCCTCCACTCTCTCTCTATGTACTATCAGCAGGCTGTACTTGTTCTTAAACTTTAAGTTTCAAGGGAACTAGGCTAAGTTCGGTTTCCCTAAGTTTTTATTCTTTGTTTATTAGGTTTTGATTTTAAGTTTAACATAGTCAAGTAAACCCTAAGTAACACCAGCTTTTTCGAAGCACTGCATCTTTCACTTAAGAATTGAGAAACCTGAACTGCAAGGCTGGTCCTGTGTCTCTCACCCCAGGTTATCAAGGAAGGCTGTGAGTATATTAACCAAAACTTTGTTGCATACAATGCCATATGTATCTTCTGAATAGCAGTAATGCAACTGTAACTTTGTAACTCAATTAAATTAAATAAAATGTAAGCTAATAAATTAAATTTTCATCAAATTATCCAAATTAATATTATTAGTACACCCTAAATCAGGCTACATAGGACAGAGAGTTGGAGTGCAGAGGTATGAAGGCCCTGGCTCTGGGGGTGCAGACACTGGGGTGGGATTAGAATGAGACATTGAGGGTGCAGTAGAGGACTCAGAGTTAGGATAGAAAATTGGGCTGTGAATGCTTAGGAATGAGACCAGAAAAGAGAAAAATGAGATGCAAGAGAGAAATCAAGCTAGAGCAAAAAGCAGAAAAGAAGTGTGTGATTTGAGCTGCAGAGGAAAGAAAAAATCTCTCCCTGTCCTCTCTCACCAAAGCATCTAAGAAACAGATGAGAGACATCTCTCCCCCACTGCAACAACAATTCCAGTTGACTTAGACTGAGAAAAGAAATCTTCTCCTTTGCAGCACTAGTAAACCTGGACTGAGTCATGAACACCTCCCCCCCTCCAATCTGGTGTTCCTGGTCTGGGACACGGGAGGGGCTCCTCTCTTCTCCATTTGGGACATGGCGGGATGAGAGAAGTGACAGGGCTTTACGGGAAATCATTATTTGCCTGATTCATGTGCAAGTCCTAGTCCTTGTTAACCCAAACGAACCATTCATCCTGCATGCTGATGCCAGTTTGGAGAGTCTGGGAGCAGTTCCGTACCAGGAAGTGGAAGGAAATGTAAATCTGTAGCCTTTGCCAGCTGAGGACTGTCTGATAGCGAAAGTCGCTATCCCATCCACCAGCAGCAGTTCTTGGTATTGAAATGGGCCATCACTGAGAAATTTCGAGACTACTTGTGTTGTGCTCAGTTTCAGGTGTGGACAGAGAGCAATCCACTGACTTATGTGTTAACAAGGACTAAGCTGGATGCTACAAGGCAGAGGTGGGTGGCTACTTTTGCTAGCCGTCACTTCGCATTCAATACCAAGGAGTTGGTATAATAGGGAATGTGATTTATCAGCACCACCAATTCTTGGCTGGGGGGAGAATGTAAGCAGGGTCGCTATGAACCCTACTCTGCCATTTGTTGGTGATGTGTTGTAAAGGCCTTTTGAGGCTGATGTCATTTGCATGGTTCCACCCACCCCAGATTTCATGATGGGGTTGCCTGTCCAAAGGGTCATTTTGGCTGCTGTGGGTTCATAGCGACCCTGCTTAACCTACGGTGGGAAGGAGCAGAAAAGAGCATCGGGGCTGCAGAATAGCGATTGCATAGGCTTTCTTTGCCCTGGTTTGCTGTAAGAGTTAACAGTGAGAGATTGGTAGTCACAGGTCAGCATAAACTCCCCAAATGAAAGGGCACTGTTCACGGAGAAGGGTCCTGGAGAGGGTTTTCCTCGTTGGTGCAGGCCATCCACCTCCCCGAAAGGCGGGAGCTAGGTCGACGGAAGAATTCTTCCCACCAAGGTGTGGACTGACGTAGCCGCGCCGATTTACGTTCCCCGTGCAGACCAGGCCCGAGGGCTGGAGCATACCGAAGAGTTAAGTCAAAACAGCTCCGTCCGTCAGGGGTGCAAAAAAGGGAACCCAGCTCCTGGGCGACGCCGCCCTAACCCCCAGCATAGCTAAGGGCATTCGGGGAGGCGGTGGGCCTAAAGCGAAGGAAAGACCTCCTCCAGCACAGGGTTGTGACAGCCTGGTCTCCGTAGCACAGAAAGGGAGGCCACAAAGAGACAGGAACAGAAAGCAAAAGCAAAAGCGGCCCCAAGGCAGGGGGCGAGGCTGCCTGGTGGACGAGGGGACCGGGCAGGACAGGCCTTTTGGACAGGACAGGAGAGACGACATGGACCAGCTGCTGCTGGGGAAAGAGTGCAGCTTGCATTTTGCTGCTCTCTCTCCCCACCGGAAGTTGGTCCAATACAAGAACGACCTCCCCTGCCTTGTCTCACCTCAGTTTTTCCTCAGTGCAGAAGGTCGGGTGTTGTCAGCCACTCTCCAGAAACTGGAAGGGCACTCCATCCCTTTTGTTACCTGCCAAGTGAGGCTGAGACTGGCAGGCAGCGCCATCCAAAGAAGTGGAAGATTGGACAAATGACCAGGGAGGAGTATAAAACTATTGCTCGGGCAGGCAGGAGCGAAATCAGGAAGAGCAACTCAGGCTTGGAGTTGCAGCTAGCAAGAGATGTTAAGAATAACAACAAGAAGGATTTCTTCAGGTATGTTAGCAACAAGAAGAAAGTCAAGGAAACTGTGGGCCCCTTACTGAATGAGAGAGGCAACCTAGTGGCAGAGGATGTGGAAAAAGCTAATGTACTCAATGCTTTCCCCCACCCCGCCCCCGTCTTCACGAACAAAATCAGCTCCCAGACTGCGGAACTGGGCAGCACAGCATGGAAAGGAGGTGACCAGCCCCCTGTGGAGAAAGAAGTGGTTTGAGACTATTTAGAAAAGCTGGAGGAGCACGAATCTGTGGGGCTGGATGTGCTGCGTCCGAGGGTGCTAAAGGAGTTGGCGGGTGTAATTGCAGGGCCATTTGCTATTAGCTTTGAAAACTCATGGTGATTGGAGGAGGTCCCGGATGACTGGAAAAAGGCAATGTAGTGCCCATCGTTAAGAAAGGGAAGAAAGAAGGAGGATCCGGGGAACTACAGGCCAGTCAGCCTCACCTCAATCCCTGGAAAAATCATGGAGCAGGTCCTCGAGGAATCAATTCTGAAGCACTCAGAGGAGAGGCAAGTGATCAGGAGCAGTCAGCATGGATTCATAATCGATTTAGGGTTAGTGTGGACAGAAAGCGAAGTTATTGGTCTCATTCTTTTACTGTAGCTACCCAGAGTGCACCGCTCCGGAAATCGATGGTAGCCTAGGACCATGGACGCACACCACCGAATTAATGTGCCCTAGTGTGGACGCGTAAAACCGGTCTTATAAAACCGGTTTTAATAATTTCGATTGTATGCTGTACTGTAGACATAGCCTAGGGCCACGTCCACACTACAGAGTAAAATCGAAATTAATAAAATCTATTTTATAAAACAGTTTTTATAAAATCGATTTTACGCGTCCACACTACGGCACATTACTTCGGTGGTGTGCGTCCATGGTCCCAGGCTACCATCGATATCCGGAGGGGTGCATTCTAGGTAGCTCAGTAAAAGAATGGGACCAATAACTTTGATTTCCGTCCACACTAACCCTAAATCGATATAGTAATATAGTAATATCGATTTTAGGGTTACTCCTCTCGTTGAGCAGGAGTACAGAAATCGATTTTAAGACCCCTTAAAATCGATTTTAAGTGCCTTTTAGTGTGGATGGGTACAGTGTTTTTAATCTTTTCCACAATCTAGTTTAAGCAGGGTCGCTATGAACTCTACCCTGCCATCTGTTGGCAATCTGTTGTAAAGGCCTTTTGAGGCTGCTGTCCTTTGCATGGTTCCACCCACCCCGGATTGCATGATGGGAGTGCTTGTCCAAATGGTCATTTCAGCTGCTGTGGGATCCCCAGTCTCTTTGTTATTGGGGCAGGGGTAATAAAATGCAGTTATTCCGGTGATATAAATCAAGGACAGTAGAATGGTACTTAGCAGTTCATGATTTCGGAACTCACCCGAACCTACATAAATCTCGTTAGGCAAGGGACATGGGTTCCAAAGCATAGTGAAATAAGAAAGATTGAAAAAGGATGTTTGTCTTTGCTAGTATAGATTTCTTGTGACTCTGTAAATGCAAGTTTTAGGCTTTATGTATCTCTCTAGTTTATAAATAGAGCTTTTATAGTTCTAATACATATTTGCATCTATACCACAGATAAAAAGTCATTAATGAATAAATGTTCTTTTTAGACATACATAAACTGTTGGGCTGGCATCTCATTTCTACAGTAAAAGTTGCAAACAACTCCAAAGATGGGTAAAATGCTCCTTACAGCTCAAACGGCAAGGAAATTTTGTAGATTGCACACTGGGAAATCAGCTGTGGGACACAACTTTTGTGACACATGAACTACCTCTGCAACCAAATTCTTAGTCACAGGTCAGCAGGAGGGTTTATGCAAATTCTGGACTCTGGGACCAGAGCTGGGGTTGGGGGGGCAGGATTTTTGTGGCACATGCACCACCTCTGCAACACCAACCTTTGCTACCTCACTCCATAACACCACACACGCAGCAGACTTTAACCTCTCAGGAAACAAAGCATACCCTGAAAGAAATTGAGTGGTATAAGCTTAAGGCAAACAACTGCAGCACTAACAACAACTCAAAAAGATTCAAAAATGCCTCTATCTTTACACATCAGGGACGTCAGAAACAAAACCTGCAGGCACAAGCACAGACCAGCAAGAACCAAACAAACAAACATCCATCCCTACCTCCCATGAGCTTTGGGTCTTTGGAACCCAGACCCCTTAATGGGTGAGTACTTTTCAGGTGAGGGAGAAGCTCTCAGGCCTCAAATGCCAGGTACAGTTACTCTCTCCTTGATCCAGAACGAACAGGAAAATACACTGCATTACTCCTGCCCCAATTACAAAGAGACTGGGGATCCCACAGTAGCTGAAATGACCCTTTGGACAAGCACTCCCATCATGCAATCCGGAGTGGGTGGAACCATGCAAATGACAGCAGCCTCAAAAGGCCTTTACAACAGATCACCAACAGATGGCAGGGTAGAGTTCATTCTCACCCTGCTTACATCCTCCCCCCAGCCAAGAATTGGTGGTCCTGATAAATCACATTCTCTATTATACCAACTCATTGGTACTGAATGCGAAGTTATGGCTAGCAAAAGTTGTCACCCATCTCTGCTGTGTAGCATCCAGCTTAGCCCTTGTTAACACATAAGTCAGTGGATTGTTCTCTGTCCACACCTGAAACTGAGCACCACACAAGTAGTCTCGAAATTTCTCAGTGATGGCCTATTTCAAGACCAAGAACTGCATCTGGTGGATGGGATAGCGAGTTTTGCTATCAGACAGTCCTCAGCTGGCAAAGCCTACAAATTTACATTTCCTTCTACTTCCTGGTACGGGACTGTTCCCAGACCTTCCACACTGGCATCAGCATGCAGGATAAGCGGTTTGTTTCGGTTAACAAGGACTAGGACTTCCACATGAATCAGGCAAATAATGATTTCCCGTAAAGCCCTGTCACCTCTCTCATCCCGCCATGTTGCAAATGGAGAAGAGAGGAGCCCCTCCCATATCCCAGGCCAGGAACACCGGTGGGGGGGGGGGTTGTGTGGAATGAGGTGTTCATGACTCAGTCCAGGTTTGCTAGTGCTGCAGAGAAGAAGAGTTCCTTTCTCAGGCCTGGTCCACACAACACAGTTACATCGATTTTAGCAGCATAAAATCGATTTAACGCTGTACCCGTCCACACTACCATGCACTTTAAATCGATTTAAAGTGCTCTTTAAATCGAATTCCGTACTCCTACCAAACGAGAGGAGTAACGCTAAAATCAATATTACTATATTGATTTAGGGTTACTGTGGACGCAAATCGACGTTATTGGCCTCATTCTTTTACGGTAGCTACCCACAGTGCACCGCTCCAGAAGTCAAAGCTAGCCTCGGACCACGGACGCACACCACCGAATTAATCTGCCTAGTGTGGACACGCACAACTGACTTTATAATATCTGTTTTATAAAATCAGTTTAAGCTAATTCGAATTTATCCTGTAGTGTAGACGTACCCTCAGTCTAGGTCAACTGGAATTGTTGTTGCAGTGGGGGAGAGATGTCTCTCATCTGGTTCTTAGATGCTTTGGTAAGAGGGGACAGGCAAAGGCTTTTTTCTTCCCTCTGCAGCTCAAATCACACATTTCTTCTCTGCTTTTTGCTCCAGCTTGATTTCTCTCTTGCATATCAATTTTCTCTTTCCTGGTCTCATTCCAGAGCATTCACAGCCCAATTCTCTATCCTAACTCTGAGTCCTCTACTGCACCCTGAATGTCTCATTTTAATCCCACCCCAGAGTCTGCAGCCCCCAGAGCCAGTGCCTTCATCCCTCTGCACTCCAACTCTCTGTCCCATGTAGCCTGATTTAGGGTGTACTAATAATATTAATTTGGATAATTTGATGAAAATTTAATTTATTAGCTTACATGTTATTTAATTTAATTGAGTTACAAAGTTACAGTTGCATTACTGCTATTCAGAAGATACATATGGCATTATATGCAACAACATTTTGGTTAATATACTCACAGCCTTCCTTGATAACCTGGTGGTAAGAGACACAGGACCAGCCTTGCAGTTCAGGTTTCTCAATTCTTAATTGAAAGATGCAGTGCTTAGAAAAAGCTAGTGTTACTTAGGGTTTACTTGAATATGTTAAACTTAAAATCAAAACCTAATAAACAAAGAATAAAAACTTAGGGAAACCGAACTTAGCCTAGTTCCCTTGAAACTTAAAGTTTAAGAACAAGTACAGCCTACTGATAGTACATAGAGAGAGAGTGGAGGAAGTAAGTCAGAATGATAGAGCAAAGTGCTCTAGCGAGGTGGGTTACCTCTTTTATAGGGCACAAGGGCCGGAAATCCTTCCTCCTATGCCCAAATTTCATTCCTCACCCACAAAACATTAGGGTACCTTTACTTCATAGGCTAGTATGTTTGTGCTTGTTGATGACATGTACATATGCACATAAGTTACCTTGTGGTGTACCTGTTAAATCTGTGGGTATAACACTGAAAAAAACCCCTATGCCATTCTCCATTGTCGATTGGTCTAGGTAAAGGTCTTAGACAGGCATGGGTACTTATCTATTTAAGTAACATGATAAAGGTCGAGTTTCCTCTCTGAGTAAAAGGTCACAATATAGATATGCTAACTTTGCCTTAGCTTAATACAGGATAGGCTGTAGGTCCTTATAAGTGATGTGTCTCAGTCCCCTAATCATTTTTATTGCCCTCTGCTGGACTCTCTCCAGTTTGTCCACATCCCTTCTCATGTGGGTCCCAACCCCAAAGTACTCACATTTCACCCCATTGGCCCCAAAATGCCAGCTTTTAATATGTAAATAGGGTGCTGCCATGGTCAAGTCACTCCCGAGCTCTTCAGTTGAGCCTGCTGGCAGAGAACAAGGTGAAAATTAGCCAGGATGTCACTGAGGGCTGGTCTATGCTATGGGGGAAAATCGATCTTAGATACTTCGACTTCAGCTATGTTATTCATGTAGCTGAAGTTGCGTATCTAAGATCGAATTACTCATCCTCCTCACGGCTCGGGATCGATGTCCGCGGCTCCTCCTATCGATTCCGCAACTCCGTTCGGCTTGGTGGAGTTACGGAATCGATATAAGCACGTTCGGGGATCGATATATCGTGTCTAGATGAGATGCGATATATCGATCCCCGAGCAATCGATTGCTCCCTGCCAATACGGCGGGTAGTGAAGACGTACCCTCAGTCAAATCCCTGTGCTCCCCGCAGGTGGTATCGGAAAGCTCCAAGATGGCTCACTTCCCTTTCTCTCATCAGCTTCAGGCCCCAGGGTTACAAATGCACAAACCAGCTGGGATTCTCCCCTGGCCTCAGGGTGTGGGGCTGCTCTGAGGGGATGGACTTGCACACTTGGGATATTAGTGCAAAGATACAATTTCAATTTCTCTTAGAGAAATTGGAGGGCAATTTATAGTTGGTAAAAATCTTATTTAGTGAAAGGAAAGCTGCAGTGACAGCCTGGTTACTGGGGTGCAAAACACCTTCCTCCTGGGAGAAACAAGAAGTTAGAATTAGAAATTTACATCGTTTGTTCCTGTGTTGGTATAGTTTAATTTTGCTTCTGTGTAGGTTTGTTTCAGGCTGTGACCATTTTGGTTTATTGAATTGTTTTGGTTTTTTTAGTTGGAATGGAGCTTTTAATTGACATTTGCTGGATTTGAATGGCTGACCTGCAACACCAGTTTTGACATAGTTCTGCATATTTTATACAGATTTGACCAGTATTCAAGGATTCAATTCCTTTATAGGAGGTTTTAGTGGTCATGCTGTCATAACATATTCCCAGATTTGGACGTTAGCGTCCAAAATATGGGTGTTAGCATGAAAACCTCCAAGCTTAGTTACCAGCTTGGACCTGGTAAAGCTGCCACCACCCAAAAAATTAGAGTGTTTTGGGGCACTCTGGTCCCCCCAAAAACCTTCCCTGGGGACCCCAAGACCCAAATTCCTTGAGTCTCACAACAAAGGGGAATAAACCATTTCCCTTCCCTTCTCCCTTCCAGGTATTCCCTCCCTGGGTTCCTGGAGAGATACACAGAAGCAAGCTCCGTGAATCTAAACAGAGGGATTCCACCCTCCCTATTTCCAGTCCTGGAGACACAAGTACCGAGAGCCAATCTCTCCCCCACCCCGCCTTCTTCCAGAGGGAATGCAAAGTCAGGCTAGTAAATCTAACACACATAGATTTCCCCCTGACTCCTTCCTCCCACCAATTCCCTGGTGAGCACAGACTCAATTCCCTGGAGTCCCCCACTAAAGAAAAACTCCAACAGGTCTTTAAAAAGAAAGCTTTATATAAAAAGAAAGAAAAAATACATAAAAATGGTCTCTCTGTATTAAGGTGACAAATACAGGGTCAATTGCTTAAAAGAAATATGAATAAACAGCCTTATTCAAAAAGAACACACTTCAAAACACTCCAGCAAGTACACACATGTAAATACAAAATAAAAACCATATAAATCACTATCTTATCTTTTGTACTTACAATTGGGAAACAGAAGATTAGAAAAGCAAGAGGCAGAAAAATCCTCTCATAGCTGAGAGAGTACAGGCAGAAGACCAAGAACAAAGGACTCACACACAAACTTCCCTCCACCCAGATTTGAAAAAGTCTTGTTTCCTGATTGGTCCTCTGGTCAGGTGTTTCAGGTTACTCCTTTCCAGGTAAAAGAACATTAACCCTTAGCTATCTGTTTATGAAACATGCTTATTTATTTGATGTTATTTTATCATTCTGCTGTAGCACACTTTTTTGATAAAATGTTGAAATTATTAATTTACAGCATTTGTTAGTTTTTATTTTTACAAACAAAGTTTTTCTTAATGTTTGGGTTTTAAATTAAGCCTTGTTTTTGGTTTCAATTTTTCATTTAGGTTTTGGTTACTGATGGGATCTTTAAGAGAACTTTGGATTCAGTACTAAAATTTGGACAGATTTAGAATATTTAAAGTAAACCCTGTTTACTAATTTATTTTAATAAAGTTTGTATTGCTTTAAAACCTAGCCCGGGGGAGAGGAGATGAGCCTGGCCTTTAACTGAGAAGGCGGAGAGTCATGGCCACCGTGAAGGGTGGGGCCAGGTGATGGGGGGCACAGCCCCCCAATTTTTTTTGTCTAGCCCATCTCAGTCCCCCACTAAAGGAAAAGAGTCTGATGGTCACCCCTGCTGGTCACTGGGTGTCACTGCTGCTCCATGGGAAACATGCTCTGTGCCTTACCCAGATTGATGGGAAACACACTCTGTGCCTTACCGTGACTGGTCCGTGGGTGTCACTGCTCGTAGAGGGCAGACACATGCTGTGCATTACGCCACCTGACCAGTGGGTGTCACTGCTGTATCAAGGGAAACACCTTCTGTGCATTACCCTGAATGACCACGAGGTGTCACAGCTGCTCCAAGGGATACATACTCTGTGTGTTACCCTGATTGGCCACTGGGTGTCACTGCTGCTCCAAGGGAGACATAAGAACGGCCAGACTGGTTCAGATGCAAAGTCCATCTAGCCCAGTATCCTCCTGTCTTCTGACAGTGGCCAGTGCCAGGTGCCCCAGAGGGAATGAACAGAGCTGGGAATCATCAAGTGATCCATCCCCTATTGCCCATTCCCAGCTTCTGGCAAACAGAGGCTACAGGCACCATCCCTGCCCACCCTGGCTAATAGCCCTTGATGGATCTATCCACCATAAACTTATCTAGTTCTTTTCTGAACCCTGTTATAGTCTTGGCCTTCACAACATCCTCTTGCAAGAAGTTCCACAGGTTAACTATGCAACTGCCCTGAGTTTACCCCCCCTCCCCTGGCCACGTTGTATATGGAAAGGAGGATGAGGATGAGGAGAGCCATGATGTGTCTGTCACTGGCTGGTGACTCAGTTTCCTCTAGGCAGCAGTGCTGCAGGCTCCTTTGGTCTGTGCCCATGCAACTGTGTCTGGGGAAGGGGGAGTAGAGGCTCAGGCTTCCCAGCCCCAAGCCCCACCCCCAGCAGTTGGGGAATCCAGGCCAAATTTAACCCTGGTAGCTGGGCTGGGATTAGCCTGGGCTGGGGTAGGGCTGGGGAGGAATTGGGAGGGAGACAGACGCACCTGCTGTGAGGGAAGATCCTCCCATTCCCTGCCAACCCCATTCACTCCCTGCAGCACAACACCTCCTAGCATTTCTTTCTCTGTCATGGGAGCTGTCTGCTGCCTGCTTCTCCCTTAGCATCGTCTCTCCCCATCCTGGGGCACTGGCATTGCCTGTCCTGTGCAAACAGGCAGGCCCCGGTGCGCCTCAGGGCACTGCTCTGCAATTGTGGGGGCAGCTGTTGGATGGAGCCATATCAAAATATGGGAGTGGGCAAGGCTGGGGACCAGGACTCCTGGGTTCTCCCCTCACATGTGGGAGGGGAGTGGAGGTTAGGGGGTAGAGTGGGGGAGGGGCAGGGCTGGGATCCAGGGATACTGCTTTTTCTGGTTTTCTCCACCTCCTGCAGCTGCCTCGGTCCTTTCAGTGCGTTTCTTGTTCCAAATTCATTTGCTGACTTGTGTAACTCACCCCAGAGGTGGCTGCATCTCAGTGTTGGGTGAGGCACCCTTGGCTGCATCACCTCCTAACCGCGTCTCTCTCCCCCTTCGGGTGACCCTGCAGCACTCGGCAAACATCCACAAGATCATGGGGCACTTTGAGCACTGGGCAGGCAGGGGCCAGGTGCCCAGCCCTCCCTCCAGAGAATGGGACCAGCACCCCCTACTTTTTACAGGGATTAAAGAGGGGCAAAGGGGGGCAAATCAGAGGAGGGGGTGGCCAGGGTCTGAGCAGGGGGTGGAAATTGACTTGTCAAGGGGGTCAAGCAGCTGGAGGCAGAGTTAGGAGAGGGACTGAAGGGCAAAGTCAGGGGGGGGGCGGAGGAGCCGGAGTTAAGCCCAGAGGGAGGCGCTGCCAGAGGGTTAAATCCTGGCACAGGCAGGGGCAGAGGGGTAACAGTTATCCCGGTGGGCTGAGACTCCAGTGTTTGCAAACATGGGTGGGGGGAGCAGAGGGCTTTTTTATTTCCCCTCTCACAGGCAGCACCTCTCAGCATGGGCTTCCCAGGGCTGGGCTCTTAAAGGCACAGGCATCCCACTGCCTAGACACTGCAGCTCCTCTCTGATGTAACCTACTGAGGTGCTGCAGTAGGAGACTCAATTCAGTGAAACTGGGCATTCCCTATACGCCCCCCAGTCAGGGGGCTGTGCACCCCCTTCCCCGAATTTCCCCAACACCCCTCCCTCAGTGGTCAGGTAGTTACATGCAGCGCTGCCAATGTTGTCATTGGTTGCAAATTTGAATGGAAATTGAAACGTTAACACACACTTTAAAAGCAGATACAACGTATGAAAACTACTTGTACCTGAGAAAGTAAAATAGGTTTGGAAAGTCTGGACAAAGCCGGGTTTCCTCACCCAGCTGTTGTGTTTGCTGACAATGTCGGTGCATTGGCTTGGGCAGTGTTGGCCAACCTTAGAATTTCAAATGATGATTTGTAAGCGAGGTGTGAATGAGCTCTCCCCTGACAGCTACTGATGACCAGGGTTGGGAGGAGGCTTTGGGACCAGACTGTATTTACATGAACTCACCTACTCTGCCGAGGTATCCAGCGGACAGAGCTGGGCTGCCTCTGCTCTAGGTGCCCGGAGGAGGGAAGGTGTGTGGGGCTCCAGCCTGGGACTCTTCCTCCCTCCTGCCAAGCCCTGACTATTAATCCCAGCCCTGGCACTCCTTTCTTCAAGCGCCATGTGGGCCAGAGGAAAAGTGTGGTAGGAAGCACAAGGGCCAAGCTTGTGAACATCAGGTGCAGCAGCAAGAATCCCAACTATCAGGGTAGCAAGTTCTAGAGCCCTAACCCATTGTGACCATCCCAGCCAAAGACCTGGCTCTAGGAGGTGTGAGTCACCCAGCAGGAGGGGAAAGATTCACTCTTACACAGCTGGAGACAGGAAAGTTGAGCTCTGGGGCTTTACCACAAGCATGGGTGGCAAGTTTGTAGAAATTTTGGTGGTGCCCAGAGCCCGCCCCCAAACTCTGCACCCCAAACTCCACCGCACTTACCTAAGGCTCTGGGAAGGGGTTTGGGGGGGAGGTCTGGGGGGCAGATCTTGGGCTGTGGATTAGGGTGCAGGAGGGGTACAGGGTGCAGGCTTTGGGATGGAGTTTGGGTGCTGGGTGCAGGCTCCGGGGTTGTAGGAAGGGGTGAGAGTTGCAGGCTCTGGGAGGGAGTGCAGGGCTGAGTGCCTGAGGATGAGGGATTCATGATGCAGGAGGGGGATCAGGCTGAGGATTGGGGTGCAGGGAGATGAGGGCTGGGGCTGGGAGGTTCAGGGCAGCCTGTCTTGCCCTTAGTGGTGGGTGGGCACTAGGACCCCGGTGGAAGCAGACAGCAGTTCTGCCCAGAATTGCTCTACTCCAGCAGCAGGAGCAGACAGGGGACAGGCACACGCTGCTTTTTGTCAGGCAGGGACACAGCACTGCAGGGCCAGGGGAAGAGACCCAGCTCCAAATATTGCTGGAGCAGGGCCCCCAGCCCTGAATATTCCTGGAGCCCGAGCACCACAAATGTATATAACCTGCCGCCTATGACCACAAGCCAACACAAGATCCCACTGAGATTTGAACTCAGATTACAGGATTCAGAGTCCTGAGTGCTGCCCATTGCACCATGGGACCAGCTTGTGCTGCCTTCTCTGCACATCAGTGACCCTCATGGGGCTGGCTTGTGTAAGGGGGCTCTTGGCCCTTTACTAAAACCTAGTGTGTGTGGGGGGGGGTTGGTTGGCTAGTTCCCAGCACCAATAGAAGGGAGAAGGATCAATGGGAAATCAGGACCCTGAGACTGACAGTCCCCAGGGACAATGGGGAGAGGCCAAAGCTCAAAGTTAGCTGCACTGACAGGCCAGGCAGTGTAATGAGGGAGTCACCAGGCCAGGGGGTCCCATCCTCCATGTGAGCTGGAACTGCCTGGGCGAGAGTGGGGCAGAGCTAAGGAGAGAGCAGGAGCCCGAGAAGAGCCGGGGAGCAGAGCTGCGCAGGTGTAGTGCCAGAAACTGCTGCATGTAGGAATTTGCAACCTGTAGCAGTTACTGATACCTGAGGTTGTTCTTATTTGCTGACTTGTCCTAATTGGCTAAAACTTGACAGTGGTTTCTCTAGCAAAGGCCAGTCCCTGGCCCCTTGGTCCAGACATCCTCCTTCATATCAGGCTAGGGTGACCAGATGTCAAAGATGAAATATCGGGATGTGGGGGGCGGAGCAAAAAAATAAGCCGGAAGGCTCCCCCGCTGCCAAGCGGCAGTGGCACAGCCCCATCTCCAACCAACTCTCGGCTCCAACCCCCGCTACACCCCCAGCTCCCCCATCCCCTCACTCCTGGGCCCAGCCTGGGCTCCGAGCTCTGCAGCCGAGCCATGATCCGGCAGGAGTGTGTCTGCCCCACGTGTGTCTCCGCCCCCCGCCCACCTGGGCCCTGCCTGCTCCACGCTGCCCCCAGCCCCCTGCGCTGCCCCGCAGGCTGCAGGGCTGGAGCAGCTTCCGCGCTGCGTTCCCGGCCATGGCCATGGCCCGTGTGCAAACCTGGAAGGGAGGAAGCATGCCGCGTGCTTGGGGAAGAGCCAGGGCCAGGGCGAGGATTTGGGGAGGAAGCCAATGGGGCAGTGAGGGAGTGGGGCTGGGGGCAGGGCCAGGGCTGGGATTTGGGGAGGGATCCAATGGGGGAGTGATGGGGCGGAGCTGGGGGGGGCAGGTATCCCTCCAGACTATGCCTGTGTGCTGGAGAAGGTCCCAACCAAACATTGGTCGGGACGTGGGACAAACAAGAAAATAACAAGACAGTCCCGATAAAATCGGGCCGTCTGGTCACTCTACATCAGGTTTCAAGTTGAGAATCATTTCCCATTCCCGCTCTGTGGGAGGGGAGACTTTTAAACGCGCTCTCTGTGCGACTGCACATGGCTAGGCAAAGAGAACAAACCCCAAATCCCCCCCGTGCTTTGGGAGCCGGGTTTGCGGTGGGAATTCTGTAGTTCAGATGACTTCACACCTGGTCATTGTGATTCTTTACCAGTTTCTCTGGCATTGGGGCAGCTTTTCACTCACAGCTGTGATGGCTGAGTGGTTAAGATGTGGGAGTTGAAGTCTAATAGGGTTTCTCCTGTGCAGGTTTGAATCCTTCTCACAGCATGGCCTGTGTTTTAGCCAGTCTCTCACCCGGGCAACACCTCTGTATAACCCCCTGAGATTCTCTCAATTCTCTCCCCACCCCAAGAAAATCCTGTTCTGTTCCTTACATAGAGATCCCTGGGACACCACCTCACACTGTGTCCCTGAGGTGTCAGGCAAACTCTCAGCACCTGAAACCTCTGATGCTCACCTGGTGCCCCATGGATCAGCCATAGCCCTGATTCTGCTCCTCTCTCTAGAGTGCGAAGGAAGCCCAGTCAGCGACTCCATGGGAGCTACGGGGCTGCAGAACCAACAGAGAAAAAATAGGTGCTCAGCACCCACTGGCAGCCAGCTCCCTCCCCCTACTACAGGCCTTGCTGACAAGCTCCTCCTCTTCCCCTTCAGCACCTCCCACTTGCCAGTGATCAGCTGTTCAGTGGGGTGCAGGAGGCGCTGGGTGGGGAGGGGGAGGAGCAGGGATGGGAAGAGGTGGGAGAGGGATAGGAATGGTGCAAGCCGGGAAGAGATGGGACAGGATGGGGTGGGAGCTTGGGGGAAGGGGTGGGGGCTAGGGAGGAAAGGAGGGATTTGTCCCAGACCCCAGACCCCTCTAGGGCTGGCCCTGAACGGAAGCAGTGACTATCACAGCGATAATAAAACTGACCAGCATTGCGAGGGAGACTGAGGGAGATCCAGACTCATCAGGTTTCTTCTCTCCCCCACGGTGAGCCAGACACTGCTCTCTCCTGGCTCTCACTCTAGCAGCTGGATACCAAGGAGCCATTTCCCCACAGGAAGTGCAGTGAGTGCCCCTGTGGTGCTGGGGGGACTGGAGCTTCTGCTGGCTCTGGGGCTGGCAGGGGGACTGATGTCTGCACAGACTCTCAGCTGCCAGCCTGGAGGGGGCACTTGGGACCTTACCAGACTGGCTCAGTGAAGATGCGGGGCTGACAGAGCAATACAGACGCTCCCAGAGCACGGAGTAGCATCCACCCATGCAGCCAGGCACTGAGCATTTCCCACAGCCTGGAGCCGAGGGGGAGGCAGCAGCTGCTGTTCCAGCTGCTCGGGGACAGGCTCTGTCAGCCAACAGATACTTCTTAGGGCTGGTCTACACTAGGGGAGGGGATCGATCTAAGATACACAACTTCAGCTACGTGAATAAAGTAGCTGAAGTCGAAGTATCTTAGATCAAGTTACCTACCGTCCTCACGGCACGGGATCGACGTCCGCGGCTCCTTCTGTCGACTCCACTACCGCCGTTCACATTGGTGGAGTTCCGGAGTCGACAGGAGCGCGTTCAGGGTTTGATACATTGCGTCTAGATGAAACGCGATATATAGATCCCCGAGAAATCGATTGCTACCTGCCGATACAGCAGGTAATGAAGACGTAGCCTTACTTACCACAGCTAAGGGCATTGGGTTCCTCCGGTGGGCGTGTGGAGCAGCCATTCATTTTCCTGTTTGCACTCCTCTGTGGTGTGAAAATTGGGGAGGGGAGGCAGAAGCTCCACTTCCCTCCCGAAATGACACCCAGTGGGGGAAGCCAGGACATCAGGGTAGGGTGGCAAGTGGTGGCCAGACTGTCACCGCCAGGGTCTAGTCTAGCTCACGGTCCAGCTCAACTTCCTCCCCGCACCACTGGCCCCCAGTCCCCTTCCACCACCAGGTCAACCCAGGAACTAAGGCAGGAACGGGGTGAGGAAGCAAGTCAAGCTGAGCAAGGCAGGCAAAAGTGAGTCTTGTCTTCATGGTCCGCTCATAATGACGTCCTTTTTGTGTGCAACGGCTGCAAAAACATCCTGGACAGAGAAGCAACAGGCCAAAATAATCCCATGCAGCTGCCAAAGTAGCTCAGTTGGGCGAGCATTAGACTGAAGATCTAAAGGTCCCTAATTCAATCCCAGGCTTTGGCAGATTCTTTCATCTTCTTTGTGCAGGGGCAGCTTGTTCTCTGGCAGCACAGTGGTGCCTACACCCAAAGTGAGCAGGGCTGACCTGTAGCAAAGCAGTTTTGGGGGCCCCCTCCATTAAAAAAGTTACAACATTGTATTCTCCTGGGACCCCTGCGGGGCCTGGGGCAAATTGCCCCACTTGCCTCCCTTCTGGGTGGCACTGAAGGTGAGTCTCTGATCTTGGGCTCTGCAGTAGGAAAACATAGAATGGGCTTCTGCCCCTCGTTGGCCCACCTGACCTTTAATGATGAGAGCTGTCTTTCCCAACATGGCAGGAAGAGAGCAAGGCAGGGTGACCTTCAGGAATGGTGCCAAAAGGCTGCTGGGCAGTGACAGGCAGGGATTGGGGATGAAAACTCCTCTGTGCAGCTGAGCAAGGGCAGCACCAGGGAAGGGGCGTCTGTGAAAATGGCTGTGCAGAAGGGATTTGGGGGCCCAGGAGGAGGTGCTTGATATTCAGTGTCTTGGAGCAGGTGGACTTGGACATGGTGGGTGTTCAGGAAATGCACATTAACAACTCTAGGGTAGCTCAAAAGGCAGAGGGTGACTGGAGGAAGGGCTACCTGTCCAGGGAAGAATGATGGGCCTGGAGTCTTGTTTTTCACATTCGCGGTGCGAGTACAGAAGGTGGTGGAACTCCGACCAGGGAGGGCATTACTGGTAAACTTTGGACACACTTTTACAATGAGCACTACCAGGCACAGGTCTGTAGTGAGGTCAGCTTAGAGGAGCTCACTCCAGCCACAGAGGGGGTTCACCTTTCTGCGGGGACAGACCAGGACTCGCATTGACTGCATTTATGCTTAGCTTTTGTGTCTTTAGCATGTTGCTTCTCAGATTCTTTCTTGGCCTGACTTGTTACACTTTGACACTTAACAGGCCAGAGTTTGTGCACCTTCCTATTATCCTCACTAGGATTTGATTTCCAAATTTTGAGGAATGACTTTTTGCCTCTAACAGCCTCCATTCCTCGGCTGTTTAACTAGAGTGGCTTTCTGCTGGTCCTCCTATTGTTGTTTCTGATTTAGGGCATATGTTTCATCTGAGCCTCTAATTGCAGTGTTTTTAAACGGTCTGCATGCTGCTTGCAGGCACCTAACACTTGTGACAGCAGCTCCTTTTAATTCCCATCTAACCATCTGTACTTATGCCGATAGCTTGACTTTAGGTTTTTAACTTTGAGCGGTAGCTGAGAAGATGGTAAATTGGACAGAAACCCGTTAGACAAACCTCTTCATTTCCTTGTTATTTCCTGACTTCTTTATTCATCGCCTTTTCTTTATTTCCTGGCTGAGGCGGCGGCCTGCCAGGGAGCTCCCCGGCACCCAGGACCGGCGCTAGTGTTTTTAGTGCCCTAGGTGGACGGCCATTTTGCCGCCCTGTGCACTGGTCCTGCAGCTCCGGTGCACCTGCCACAGTCGTGCCTGAGGAGAGGGTCAGCTAGTCCGCGGCTCCGGTGGAGCTGCCGCAGCCGGGCCTGCAGGAGGTCCACCAGAGCCATGGGAGCAGCGGACAGTCCTCAGGAATGCCTGCGGCAGCTCCACTGGAGCCGCGGGACCAGGGGACCCTCCGCAGGCACGACTGCGGCACGTCCACTGGAGCCGCCTGCTGCCCCCCCGGCAAAATGCCGCCCCCCAATCATCCTGGCACCCTATGCGATAGCCTAGCCCACCTACATGGAAGTGCTGGCTCTGCTGGCACCTCTTACTGCCTGGGCTGAAGGCAAGAGACAGGCCTGGGCACGGTGAGAGCCTCCTGTCCCGGAATGAGGCCACAGTACTTCCTCGTCCCCTTTTCCCACCCACATTGGCAGGCGGCTGCTGTGGGAGAACACGAGGGAGGCTCTCGGGACGCTTAGCAGTGCTGTGTGGCTGTCGGGAAAGAGCTGAGGCTCCCGATTCGACCTGCCATTGACTCACGTGGCTCTGCGCACTATCAGCCAGGGCAGGCCAGGCTACGGACGTGACTTAGGCTTGGGCAGCATGGCCGCGCTTTCCTGACGAGGCATGAGGCAGGCCAAGGGCTTTGCACAGTGTACAGGGAAGTGGGAAGGAGGCATCTTTGAGCCAGCGTGTCTCGTCCACTTCTCCCTTGCTGCTTGGGCGGAGGTGGGAAGGGAGCGAAATGTTCCCGGCTGAAGGTTTTGTGCTCGGCTTTGAGGATTAATCCCAAGCCTCTAGTACGGCTGCCGGGAGATGGGCTTTTGCAGCGCAGCCCCCACACTCTTCCAGCCAGCAGGTGAACCCATAGTGTCTGAGAGAGCCTTCGAGGCGGTAAAGGGGAACATTACGGCTCCCAGCAGACCTTGAGGAGCCCATGAGGAGCCTTCCGTGGCATCCCTGGGGGAGCATAAACCCCCCTCCTTTCGATTACCAGCTGAACTCACTGATCCATGATATCACAGAGACACCTACCAGCAGCTGTTTGCCAGGGCCGCTGCTCGACACCCTGCAGCGCTTCCTGCCAGTGCCAGAGCTCACCAGGCACTAGCCTGGAGCCAGGGCCACTAGGTGCTGCTGAAGAAAAGCCAGCAGAGTGACACAGAGTCCGTGGATTAATAGAGGTAAATTAATCAAAACCCTCTTCTGCCAGCAGCAGGTCTCCTTCTTCCTACACTGGGCCTTCAAGCGTGGGGGCGGCTGGCACAGCCCCAAGAGTCTAACCTGTGAGGCAGGAGGCAGCTGATGCCTGCAGCCTGCTGGGGAGCTCCCAGAAGTTATTAAGGGACAGATACTCAATGCCCTTAGTAATAAGGGTTTAGGGTTCATCGAGGCCAGTTAGGGGGGTCACGATGTCTGCCCTGTAACCCTGGGTGTCAGGTCACTGTGCAGCTTTGATCTAGAGCTCAGATCTCAACAATTGACCAGCAGCCCACAACCTCTCCCTGGGTCTGCCTCATCTGGTTACTTCTTACAGGCTGACCTTAGCCCACTTCCAGCCCCGGATTCGCCCCCAATCATCCTACTGCCACTCAGAGCCACAGACGTGGAGGCGCTGAAGGAGGGAGGGGTGACTCTAGGGTGGGGTTCTTCTCTAACGATGGCTGGTAGAAAGGTGGTGCTCAGCTCTGTCAGTCACCTGCCTAGTTGCCTCGCTGCCAGGGGATGCAGACATTTCTGTAAGGTGCAGAAAGGGGGTATTTGGTTTCGAAGGGAATGTGAGGAATGTGCATTTATGAGAGGGAATTTGTGCCATTCCAGTTGTGCATCAGTGGCCTAATGGATAAGGCATAGGCCTCCTAAACTAGAAATTTTGGGTTCAAGTCCCACCTGGGGTGAAAACCTCCTGTATACTGCAAAGAAACTTTGGTCTTGTTTTAACCAAGGAAGCTGGAAGATGTTGGAACATAAAGTGCTGGATCTTGGGAACAATCCCCCAGAAATGTCATCTTTCATGCAAAAAAGGCTTCTAAACCCCTCAGTAACAAACAGTTAATATTAGTGTTTGCCTGCGAATAGAATGAAGGGGAGTGTTTACTCTGACTTGTTCATGAGTGAAATAGACAGGAAGAGCAAGGCTGTTCTGAAAGAGAATGGATCTGTCTGGAGACAATGAAGACCCTGAGAATGAGCAACAGTGTGAAAAGAAGAGGTTCAAATGTGTGTTAGGTTGGTCTGCCAAATTCAAAGAAAATCCCAATGCCCTTAGCATGATGCAGACACTGGCGGTTTCTGATCTTTTACTGAGAATTCATTGAGAAATATTTTCCTTAATTAAATTATGGAATATTGGGTGGGCTAGGAAGGCACTATTCTTCCTGCTTTCAGCCTTCCAGATCTCATGGCTACATGGCCTGGGGCCAGTGCGCCCCTCCCAGTCAGCTGCTAGAGCAGACAACAGCAACACAGACAGGGATGGCAGAAGGGCAGACTGGAGCTCCAGGAAGATGTGGGACCAGATCTCATCAGCGGGGAGGTGGCCACCCCAGCATGCACAAGGCTGAGCCAGCAAGTATGGTGTGTGCTGCAGCCTGCCAGTACTCACTTTTGCAACTGTGTTGCCCTGAGTACATTCATATGTCTGGGTGGTATCAGCTCCCTGGATGGGCTCACAGAGCAGCTGAGCCTCGCTTGGCAGAGCCTGGCCAGACCCCCAGAAAGGGGAGGGCATGCACTCAGGCCCTATAATGGGTGATGTCAGGGTGGTGCCAGGCACCTCCTGCTGTTTGTCTCAGGGATTAGCTCGCTCAGCTAGTGTTCCTTCCCCTGGTGGTGCCTTGTCCATCACTGTCACTAATTGCAGACTGCCTCACTCCAAGTATTGCAGCATCCTCTTTATGACTCAGCCATCCGGCCGTGCCATGATCTGTGCTCCTCCCTTCCAGGGTGACTTAGGCGGGTATGCGGTGAAGTGTCTCCCAATCCAGCCATTTCCCCAGTGGTGAGTGGCTGGGATCCAGGCCCACACTACTCTGGGTCCCAGCCCAGGGATCCTGTAGATAACAGCTTCTGCTTCCTCTCCTTAACTTCATCCCCCAGTGCTGCTTCAATTCCTGGGGCTGCTTTCCTGCAGCCCCAGCACGTTCTTCACCCTCTTCTCAGGGTCTCAAGCCTGCAAGTCCCAGCAACCAGCCAGGAGCTCTCTCTAGGTTCCTCTGGTCCCTGCCAGTCGCTGCCTTGCCAGAGGAGCTGTGACCCTACACCCCATATTCTTCATAGATATATTGTTATGATATGCATATGGCACAGCTAAGATGTGTTTTATGCAAGATGGGCCATGTGAGATATCACTGGAAAGGTTGGATTGTCCTTGAACTCAAGATTTAGGTGCACTAAGTCCAGAGTCAATATGGCCACCCTTTGGTTCAGGTCTGCAAGGCCTAATGGTCAGATCAGGGGGCCGCTTCAAAACGGGGATAGTGGCTGGATTAAGGGGAACTGGGCCCATCTGACTCCACCGGGTCCCAACCCAAGGCCCTCTCGAGTGTGTTCGTTACGCAGCCAGCCAGGATCCTACCGCAACATGCTGACCTTTCACGGGTACGAGATACCACTCACTCTGCCTCCCTGGGCCACCTCCTACCTTGTTTTCTGAAGCTGTCATCCATCTATCATCAAGGTCTCTGGGTTCCCTAGCACTGACAGCTCCATAGAACTTTGACTCCCACCAATTGACTGTAGGTAGCAAGTCTCCGATCTGGTACCTGGGATCTCTGGTCCCGCAGTCAGGAGCTGTAGCGGCTCCTGGCCTGGAGCCTCCACCAAGCGTGTGTCTTCCTCAGTGGCCAGCCCAGACTGAGCTGAGCTGTTCTCCTTTATACTGACACAGCAACTGGAGCATGTCCAGCAGGGTCTGAGGGGCAGGACTTCCTCCAGCCATAGTGTGGAATTAACCCTTTCTTGCCTAGTGTGGGGTGTGCACACTCCATCATGGACTGTAATATTTTATCTGATTATTTGACCCCTCCCATGCATTGCTGAAGTGCAGGAGGTACAGAGGCTTCTTCTGGGTCTCCTTTCTCCTGGCACTGAAATGGAAATGGTTCTTTCACGTGCATGGTGGGCAAGAAGTAGGACTTTCTGCAAGGGTCATTAACAGCCAGTCAGGCTGAATTGTTTTTTTTTAATTTCAGCAAAAAGTTTCAGCCTTTTCCAGAAAGGGCCTTACGCTTGTTTTCCCAGGGCGCCATTTTTTTCACTACCATTAAAGCTACAGCGTCTCCATGCTTTGGAGCAGAGAGAGGCCATTTTGCAGGCATTGTCAGAGACTGGTCTTTTGCTCCGTCCCCAACAGAACTCACTGAGCATTTTCCAGCCTGGGATTGAGAAGGACGTTCTCTGCAATTGCTCCTCTGAGCTGCCAGAAGATGCTCTGTGGCTGACACTCCACTGTGCTACATTCACTCCGAGGACAAGTCAAATGCTGCGCCAAGGGTGGTGAGTTCCCCGTAAATTCCTGTGTGAGCACACACTGCCCCTGTCCTCCACACACACTCACACACAGTGCCACTGTCCACCACACACACTGCACATACACACACAAACACACACAGTGCCACTGCCCACCACACATACTGCACACACACACACACACACACACAATGCCACTGTCCACCACACATACTGCACACACACAGAGAGCACCACTTTACACACACACACACAGAAAAAAAACAGAGTGCCACTGTCCACCACACACACACACAGAATGCCTCTGTCCAACACACACACACACACGCACAGAGTGCCACTGTCCACCACACATACTGCACATACACACACACAGCGCCACTGTTCACCACACACACACACAGGGTCAGTGCTACCATTAAGGCGAACTAGGCAGTTGCCTAGGGCGCCAAGATTTGGGGGTGCCAAAAAGGGGTGCTCCCAATTTTTTTTTACAGCGGTTCCTCCCTGAGTGCACAGTCGCTGCTCCACTTCTCCCACTTCCCAGGCTTGCAGCGCCAATCAGCTGTTTGGCGCCGCAAGCCTGGGAGGAGAATTAGAGCGGGGGCGGCGTGCTCGGGGAAGATGCGGAGCAGAGGTGAGCTGGGATGGGGAGGTACTGCACAGCTCCCAAACGGGGGAGCTGTCATGGGGGGGGCACCTGAGGGTGGAGGGGGGGAGCTGATGCAGGGCTGGGGGTGGGGGGCGCAAGGTGGAAGTTTTGCCTAGGGTGCGAAAGTTCCTTGCACCGGCCCTGCATGCACACACACACACACACACACTGCCACTCTCCCACACACACTGCACATAGACACACATACCATGCCCCTGTCCACTGCTCACATACACACACACACACACCGTGCATGCTGCGCACACATCAACTGCAACAAAAGAAACACAAACTACACACTCTGGAGACAGTTGGTTTGTTTCCAGGTTGCTTTTACTTACAAAGGTGCTGAAGTGTGATCTCTCTTCTTTTTCCTTGGGCAGAAACGCAATGGAGGGGAATCCACCTCCCTGAACTGCCAGGTGACAGTGGCAGGAGAAAAATGCAGAGCACGGAAATTTTAAAACACTCATAAATAATTTCAAATTGTGGGTTGGGGTGCTCAGGAGGTCCCAAGGGAAGGGACTAGGGGGACTAAGGGGAGAGGAGGGTGGTGTTACCAGGGTGCACTGTGGGACTGGGGGATTTAGAGACCCCAGCGAGGACAGGCAGGGGCGGGTTGCAAGGCCCCACGGTGGCTGAAAAGGGGAACCTGGCAGGTTGAGGGTTAGCAGAGATTGGAGATGAGGAACCTCACACCCTGGGGATGGATTGGGGGAATAGGGGGATGGGAAAGTGGGGCCCAGCAATGGAGAAATGGGTTGGAGGCAATTGGGGGCGGGGCGCTGAGGACGGGGGTAGGAGGAGGGAGTTGGGGGAGGGCCCATGGGGCAGGGAGGTGGGTTGGGTGGGGGAAGGGGCCCCACAAACAGAGGGAGGCACTAGGGGGAGGATGGGGAAATGGGGGGCCCAGGGACGAGGCTGAGGTGGATGTTAGTGAGGGAGCCTCAATGCTAGTGCAGTCTCGGCAGTTTCTTGCATGAGAGACACTGTCCCAAAGCAGGACTAATGCTTAGACCTGGTGATCAGTGGTTTCAGATCTGTTGGTCTGCAGCAAGACTCTCCATTGAGTCTCAGTCAGCTCTGTTATTACACAGGGAAGAACAAAAGGGTCAAATGGTGCCTGGAACCCTTAAGAAAAATCCACTCCACCAAGTACCAACACTTGTCGCTACCTGCTTTCAACTCCACAGAGAATGTTTTGAGGTCACTCCTTGCCTTTATCATCCTAAGAGTCTCAGAGCATCATAATTAGCAGGTGCTCCAGTGGCACAATTGGTTCACACACAGTATTTATAGGGCAGTGCTGAGAGTTGCTGGTTAAGGGGTGCTCTGGTGGCACAATTGGTTAATGCAAAGTACATATAGGGCAGTGCTGAGAGGAGCTCTGCTCAGGTTGTGAGTTCAAACCTCTCCTAGAGCACTGGTTTTCATTAACCAAGTGGCATCACCCCCTCATTTGGCCCTGTGGAATTCCAGTCTTGGGACACTGAGAAAGGGAGAAGTCAAAAATGCCCCTTTCAATTACCTCCTCCTCCTCTCCAGAGTGCAGTCAGAATCTACAATCCTTTCTCTAATTAACACCACAGTGTGAAATAGGAACAGAGACAGGTTTGCTGTGGGAATTCTGTAGTTCAGATGACTTCATGCCTGGGCACTGTGATTCTTTACCAGTTTCTCTGGCAGTGGGGGACTTTCATTCTCACAGCTGTGATGGCGGAGTGGTTAAGGCATTGGAGTTGAAATCCAATAGGGTTCCCCTGTGCAGGTTCAAATCCTGTTCTCAGTGCAGCCTGTGTTTTAGCCAGTCTCTCACCCAGGTAATATCTCTGTACAACCCCCTGAGACACTCTCAATTCTTCCTCCACCCCAAGTAAATCCTGTTCTGCTCCTTTCATAGAGATCCCTGGGACACTACTTCACACTTGTGTCCCTGAGGGGTTAGGCAAACTCTCAGCACCTGATGCCTCTGGCACTCACCTAGTGCCCCATAGATCAGCCATAGCCCTGGTTCTGCTCCTCTCTCTAGCCTGCGAAAGGAGGCAAGTCAATGACTCCATGGCTGGTAATGGGCTGCAGAACTAACAGAGAAAAAAAAAAGATGCCCAGCAGCCACCTCTGCCTCTGCACCTCCCACCTGCTAGCAGGCCTGGCCGACAAGCTCCTCCTCTTCTTCAGGGCCTCCCGCTGCCCATTGATGGGGTGTGCTGGAAGAGTGAGGAGAGAAAGAAGTGGGGCAGGAAGAGATTTGATGGTTTGGGGGCAGGGCCTGAGGTGGAGCAGGCATTGAGCTCCGCCCGGGAACTCTCAAAGTCAGCGCCTCTGAGTGCAGAAGCCTTCCCTGAGTCTGAGCTGCCAGGATCCCTGCCGCAGAGCAGATGCCACAAGTCTCAGCCTCTCTGTCCCACATATGGCTCTGGGCACCACCAGGAATCATTTGGCTCCTGGCACACAAGGCAAATTAAAAGCTGAGTCCCTGGACAGTAGCTCAAACCCTGGCCCCTCCCATTAAGAGCCTGATGCTCTACTGACTGAGCTAGACAGGCTTGCTAAGAGCCTCCACCCCTCCTTTTCTTCTCCACGGCCACTGCCAATTCCTCCTCCTCTTCCTCACCTGAGGGTCACTAAATCTCCTCACCTACACAGCCAGCCCGTCCACTGCACCCCAATCCCCTATGCCTGAGCCTCCCTGCCAAAGTCCTGCACCTGACTCCATAGAATTAATTCTCACGTGCTGCTGGGAATTCTACTTCTTGTGCCCAGACAGTCTTGGTCCCCCTCAGGAGAAGACCTGAGAAACACAGTGTCTGCCTTGTCTAAAGAAGTGCTTGGAGGGGTTTTTTCTCCTCTGACCACATGGCCTAATGGCTAAGGCATCTGGCTTTGGATGAGAAGTTGAGAGTTTAAGTTGCTTTGTGGTTGTGTTGCTGCATTTTTACCTTCGTGCTGAAAGTCCTGCTCCCTTCAGGGCTGGAACCTTTTCTTGGCCGCTCAGGCCAATGCTCTGGCTTCAGCTAGAGCCCTGGGAAGGAGTTGGGGGGTGGGCATCACAAAGGCTGGGACATGAGCCCCAGGTGCTTCCAGTCTAGCCTTTGCCCTTCCTGACTTGCCAAAGAAAATGGGCGGCTGCCCAGGCTAGTGTGTAGAGCAGTTTCCCTCTTCCAAGTGCGCACCTGTCCCTGTGTTTGATGGGGTTGCTACATAGCACCTTGGGAGCCTGGGTGTTTCTCTGCTTCTTGCCAGCTGGATAAAAGCCTCCTGGGGTAAAATCTCCTGCCCCATGGCAAAAGTGAGCACTGTGAGTGGGAACAGACAGAGGCCACACCAGGGGGTGGCCCTGCTTTCCTACCTTCTTCTGATGTTGGCCACAGAGCATCAGCAACTGCCCTGCATGCTGGTCTGTGGGTCGCTTTCAGTGGGTGTTTGGCATGGCAGGGAGCAGCCTGGCCGGAGGTCTTTGTGGCTGTCTGCTGCCATGCAGAGGCATGGTCCTCCCCTCCTCTTGCCCCGTCTTCAGTTGCTCTGTGGCTTATAAACCTTCCCTTGGAGCTGTCAGCACCAGCTGCCTCTGCTCTAGGTGTCTGGAGGAGGGAAGATGTGAGGGGCTCCAGGCTGGGCTCTACCTCACTCCTACCAAGCCTTGACTATTAATCCCGGCCCTGGCACTCCTTTCTTCAAGCACCATGTGGGCCAAAGGAAAAGTGTGGCAGCAAGCACAAGGGCCAAACTTGTGGGCATCAGGTGAAGCAGCAAGAATCCCAACCACCAGATCAAACCACAGGACTACAGGCACCATAGCCACTTCTATACCCCAATCCATTGCAGCCACCTCAACCAAAGACCTGGCTCTAGTGGGTGTGAGTCACCCAGCAGGAGGAAAAAAGACTCACTCTTAAACAACTGGAGACAGGGAAATTGAACACTTTGAGCTTCAGGGCTTTACCACAAACCAACACAAGGTTGCACTGAGATTTGAACTCAGATTGCAGGATTCAGTCCTGAGTGTTGCTCATTACACCATGGGACCATATTGTGCTTCCTTCTCTGGCCATTGGTGACCCTGATAAGGCTGGCTCATGTAAGAGACTGTTGGCCCTTTACTAAAACTTAATGGGGTTTTTGGTTGGCTAGTTCCCAGTCCCAATAGAAGGGGGAAGGGTCAATGGGAAATCAGGCCCCTGAGACTGACATGCCCCTGGGGCAATGGTCACCAACTGGTAGGGAACATGTGAGAATTTGTTAATGGAGAAAGATTCCTGGTGAAAATTGGCAAAGCTGTGCAGATTTTGAAAAGTTCCAGTGAATTTACACAGGAAAATACATACAGAGAGACAAACACACAGAATGAGAAAATCACAGACTGCACAGACCCACACAGACATAACAAAAACCAAACCCACACAGCACACAGAGCCATATACACATAAGGGAAAGCCACACAAAACATAGAAAGAACAAATCCATGCCAAAAAATACAGCAAAAGCCCACAACAAGAAAGCACAAAAACTACATACCAAAAGAATACAAAGAAAAAGGCAATCTGCATGCAAAAGTCATACACACACGCACACAAAACTATGCAAGGCATCCACCAAAATCCCACAGGAGCCACATGCACATCAACACAACAGACGAAAACCACACCAACATACAGAAAGCCAGGCAGGGTTTGAGTGTCACAATGAAGAGGGTGAGCACAAAGGTGGTTTGGGGAGCAAAGATTGAGGGAGAGTCGGGGGCAGTGCTCTGGGCTCTGCTTGACCCCTCCTGACACAGGCAGCTGGTGGAGAGCAGAGCCTGGTAGATCTGTGGAATCTGCCCTGCTCTCTGTAAAGCAAGGGGACCTCAGTGTCTTCTGAGCTGGAATTGTATTTTCTGCAGGGCAAACTGATTGGCAGAAGCCATTTGCTTAAAGAAAACTAGCATTGTAGGTGAGGCTTGAACTCACAACTTCAGCATCACTCCACTCACCTCTGCTACTATAAGTCCTATGCACTAACCCATTGCACTTCTGATGCCCAACTGAGGGTCTTGTCTCCTTGATTCATGGATGGATTAGGGTTGAGGGGGTAACATTAGCTAAAACAAATCCATATTAATGGCTACAGAATGGCAGCAGCAGAGGTGGGCAGTCTCCTTCTGTGTGATAGAGCTGGTTCCCCCTTCCGTTGCTGAGGGGAAGGTTGGTGCTTTGAGCCCACCCGGTGCTGGAATGTCCCATGGGTGAGATTAACAAGACTCTTGAGAAGAGAACAGAAGAGAAGAGAAGAGAAGGGAGGGAAGTCTTTTCTAGTCCTGCCTAGCTCCATTGGTCTCCTGTGGCCCTTTCGGCTCTCTGCTCCCCTACTCAGGAGATGCAGAGACAAGCCCCCATCTGGGTGAGTCACCAAGAGGCTGTGTTCCATGGTGTGTGTGTGGGAGAGAGGGAGGGTTGGACTGGGCTCAAGGGGAGAAGGTTGTGTGTGACAGTGTGTGGGGGAGGGGGAGGGTGTGTTCCTTAGGATATAAATGATGGAAAACATACCCAGTAGTGACAGTGAAGCCCTGTGTCTCCGTGTTATGACCCTGTGTGGTGCTGCCATTCACCTTCCCCTCTTATGGTCTCATCTTTCATTGAATCCAGCATTTTTTCACCTGTCATCATCCCAGAGGTGTCCCACATGCCTCAGATTCAGAGTGTCCCTCTTAGAGGTGCTGAGAACTGGAACTGATTTCAGCTGCTGGACAGCTCTGCTAGGTTTTTATACATTTGCATAGGAAAATGCTGAGTGTTTAAATTAATTTCAAGCCCCCCGCCCCCATTCAGCGAACTCCTGAACATACTGGAGATGGGTCTGGAAATCCATTTTCATTTGAAAAAGTTTTTAAAGGGAATCTCTTGGATTGTAGCTAGGAACCTATTATCCTGCAGGGAAACATTCACCCACTGATCTATATCGCAACAAAGAGTGCCATGTATAGCCCAGAGCAGGAACAGTTTTTCACCTAGGGGTTACTAAACTTTAGCTCTATACAAACACCACAGCTTACAAACTCCCCACCCCTGCTCTGTGTCACCAGAGCACAACGACGACTCTCCTTGGAGCACACACATCTCCCCAGCTCCGTGCCCGTCAGTCTCTCCAGCATTGCTCCAATCCCTTAAAGCAGGGTCTCAACCTCAATTTACCTTAGGGCCAGTGCCAGTCCTCCAGTCCTACCAGTGGGCCAAAAATGTCACTCATACCACTCAGAACCCACCCTCCAAAACTCTGCCTCTCACCTGCCTAAGGCTCTGGAAGGGAGTTTGGGTGGGGGGAAGAGGTCTAGGATTCAGGCCCTGGGTTGGTGCTGGGGATTGGGATGCAGGAAGGGTGCAGGCTCTGGGGGGAGTCTGGGTGCAGAAGGGGTGAGAGGTTAGTCTCTGGGAGGGAGTTTGGGTGGTGGAGGGGTTCTAGGGTGCAGGTTGTGGGATGGAGTTTGGGTGCTGGGTGCAGGCTCTGGGCTGGGGCAGAGGGTAGAGGGAACAGGAGGAGGGGTTGTGGTGCTGGCTCTGGGAGGGAGATTGGGAGGGGGTGTGTGGAGGGAGGGGCGTGCAGGCTGTGGGAGGGAGTTTGGGGGCTGGGGGGTGTGGAGGGGGTGTGGGCTCTGGGAGGAAGTTTTTGTGGAGGAGGAGGTATGTGAGGAAGGGGTGGTGGTGCAGGCTCTGGGAGGGAGTCAGGAGTGCGGCACTTACCTGGGGCTCCAAGGCGGGGCGGGTTGGGGGTCCTCCACATTCTGCTGCCCCCAGGCATCACTCCCGCAGCATTCCATTGGCTGCAGGGGCTTGTGTGGAGGCACAGCTCTGCCGCGCCCTGCTATCGGGAGGGGCCGGCAGCCACTGGAGCGGGCAGGCAGATGCTGCACTGCCAGGGCCCCTAGGGGGGAGCGCCTGGGGGCAGCAGGTGGGGCCAAGGGAGTGACTCAGTCCCAAAACTGCTGGAGCCCCATGGGCAAGACCCTGGAACCAGGACTGCCAGCCAGATCAACACCTTTAAGAGGAGATGTCCCTCTCCCTGTCAAAAAATGATCTTCCTCCTTCCGTTCAGTGACAGCCTGAATTGTTCCTTATCCCAGCAGAGCCAGAGGATTGAAAGCAGCAACATAAAACCGTTGTGTAGCTCGCAGGAATGGACATAAACACTTCCTGGTATCTGAAGAGATGTTCAGCTTTGCCTTTGGTCAACTACAAGGCTAAAGGGAAAGGAGGTGGTGCCAGATATAAAGAGTGAAACGCGACACATCATAGTTATGCCCATGGTGGCTGCAAAATCTCTTTATAGACTTCTTATCATCAGTGTATTGTTTTTTCTGGAGTCTACACCTTGACCAAGAAATTTGTACCTTGATAAAATAATCAACTGCCTCTGGTGAAAACAATGGACTTAACACTCGCTGCGGTGTCCCTACACAGCTACGAGTACTAACAACAGTGGCTGCCTTTTAGCCATAGTTTTAGTCAGGGCAATAAATTGAAACAAACCCCCGTTAAATCATTTCTCAGCTCAACTCCTTCACCCACATTCCCTAGAGTGCTGGGCCACCATGTGGACGTTTCATTTCTTGCCTCTGAAACCAGCTCAGCCCACAGGGGAAGAGTTCAGTCCAGGGCCTGGTGCATTCTGGGAGCAGGGACAGTGCAGAGAAAGGGCAGATACAGGGCAGTTCTGAACACTCTACACAGAACTTCCTGTCTCGACCCACAGCCCCTGTTACAGGGGGCTTTTAGCCATAGTTTTAATCTGGCCAATAAATTGAAACAACCCCCTGTTAAATCATTTCTCAGCCCGAGTCCTTCACCCACATTCCTTAGGGCGTTGGGCCACCATGTGGATGTTTCATTTCCTGCCTCAGTTTCACACGGAGACACAATTTCCTTTGCACAGATCCAGTTTATGTTAAATCGGAATTATCCCGTAGTGTAGACGTACCCCTTGTCTTGTGGACCAACTCCTGCTGGGGAAAGAGAGAAGCTGCATTCTGCTTCTGTCTCTCCCCACCAGAATCTGGTCTACTACAAGAATGACCTCCCCTGCCTTGGCTCACGTCAGTTTCTTGTCATTGCAGAAGGTCAGCTCTTGTCATCCACTCCGGCCACTTAATGCCTTTTCTAACCTGCCATGTGTGGGCAGGCGAGTGCACAGGCAGCCAGCGCTGTTTCAAGCTGTTCTGTGGGAAGGAGCAGACAAGAGCACTGGGGCTGCGGTAAAATGCTTGCATAGGCTTGCTCTGCCCTGGTTTGCTGTACGAGTTAACAGTGAGAGATTGGTAGTCACAGGTCAGTGGGTGGATTTGTGCAAACTAGGATTGTAAAGGGAACTGTCTTTGAACAGAATTGTGTATTAAGGGGTCTTGCTTTGAGTTCTTCCACTGGAGTCATTTCGGGGAAGTGATCCTCACTTAGAGTTACCTCGTTAGGGTGTTCGTGGCATGGCTGGGAGCTCGTCACGGTGAGGTTGAAAGCGGTGGGAGCAGGGGTGCACGTGCATCACACAGTCTTGGCATTGCTTCTCAGTGTTTTGTGAACTAAGAGTAAGTGTAATAGGTTGCTGCTAATATCAATAATAAGCCAGCGTGATTTCATGCACCCCCAAGGGAGCAGAGATCTGTGAACCTTTCCTGCTGGATTTTATCCTCTTGAGCTCTGACCCCACCAAACTAAACTCCACCCTGTGAAGGTCATCTTATTCCCTTTAGCCAACCTGCTTATTTATACACATGACTGTCTGTAACTTTTTGTATGAGTAATGTACCTTCACTGCTTGCTGACTGTATCTTGATCTTACCTGCTGTATACTCACTGGGGACATTGCAGATTGTATATGTTATGTGCTGTCTAATACCAAAATACCAGCATCCCCCTATACTTTGTATCTTACCCCCAATAACCAGTAACTGAAATTTCAAATTCTCTGTATCAAAGATTTTTTAATAAACTTTTAAATCTGCTCTTATCAGTTTAATTTTCTCAAATGGACATCTGCAAACCATTGTCCTGAAGATGGAATCTCCTGCAGCTATTTTTGAAAAATTGATGCTGCTTTATAGAGCTACTCTAGTGCTCAAGCTGATTTGCATATACATGATGCTGATATGCATATGCACTGCACTACTGATACCTTGAAAGAAAATTCTCTTTCTTCTTCTCTTTCAGCTACACCATCATCGACCGCTGCTATTCCTGTGTGTTCCACTTCCCAGAAAACCCAATGAAAGCCTGTCCCAAAGACCTGGACCACCAGCAAGGATGAAAATATCAGGAGCTGGCAGAAGAAAACCCCGGTGGACATTTCTACAGGAAGATTGAGCAGCAGAAGGCCAGCTCTTTGGGACCTCACATCCAGGAGCAAGAACATCTCGACAGCTCCCCCGGAGGAGGACCCCGGAAGAACCTTGCCTGCTTCCCAGGTCAAGGATCCTGAATTCCACCCTGCTGCTCCCGAGAAGGATGCCACCGGAGAAGCCCCCGCCAATGACCGAGGACTGGGATGCTGACTGCCACGCCGCCGGGAAGGATGCTGCCAAAGAAGCCCCCCTGACGACCGTGGACCAGGATGCTGGTCACCACCCCACCGGGAGGGACGCCACGGGAGGAGCCCCCTGACCACTGAGGACCGAGAGGCTGATCACCGCCCTGCCGGGAATGACGCTGCCAGAGAAGGCCCCCAAATGACCGAGGACTGAGAGGCTGATCGCCGGCCTGCCAGTAAGGACACTGCCGGAGGAGCCCCCCCGATGACTGAGGACCAGGATGCTGATCGCCGCCCCGCTGGGATGGATGCCACCAGAAAAGCCCCCCAGACAACCAAGGACTGAGAGGCTGATCGCAGCCCCGCCGGCAGGACCGCCACCGGAGGAACCTCCCAGATGACCCAGGACCAGGATGCTGAGCGCTACCCTGCCAGGAAGGATGCCTCCAGAGGAGCCCACCAGAGGCTGCAACTGCCAAAGGATCCCCTTGCTATCCCCCAGCTGTCAAGAAACCTTTGCTCTACACCCCAGCAGCCCCAGCCACCGCGGGATGGCTCCCCTGTTCTCTGGCGGCCAGCGGACACACCCACTGCTCTCCAGCAACCACTGCCGACGAGGGACAACTCCCCCTACCCTCAACAGATCACCCCCACTGATTCCCAGAGGCTCCAGCCACTGGGAGGCATCCCCGGTGATCCTGAGGCACAGCTACTGCAGAAAGATCCCCCCACCACCACCAGCCGTGCGCCAGAGAGCAACCAGGAGGGCCACAACACCCCACGAGATGGCTGCTCAGCCCCAGACACCAACCAGAAGGACTCTCAACCTGTGTTTATTTCATTTCACACATTTACTTTAATAAAATTTTTAAATCCAAGGATGTCAGCATTGCTTCTTGGCTCTTTAGAGCTTGGCTCGAAGGATATGTTTCTCAGATAGGCAATCTCTGGCACATGTGCCAAAGGCAGTATAAGAGCTGATTTCAGTAGCACTCATACTGCCGTGGTCCTGGCTCTACATTTTAAATTATTTTTAAATGAAGCTTCTTAAAACATTTTAAAAGCCTTATTTACTTTACCTACAACAATAGTTTAGTTATATATTAAAGATTTATAGAAAGAGATCTTCTAAAAATATTAAAATGTATTATTTGCACATGGAACCTGAAATTAGAGTGAATAAATGAAGATTTAGCACAAACCTTCTGAAAGGTTGCTGATCCCTGGTATGTTCAAACTATCCATGGGATTGGTGGGTAATAATTGATCTATTGGGCTTTGATTTATTGTGTCTTGTCTGGATGTAATAAATCAATCCTCAAATGTGCTCCGGTTCACTCTGGAACTTTACCGGGGTAAGAAGTGGAAGTGAAGTGGATGGGGGAGCCACAGCTGTCAATCCTGTGTTGTGAGGACAGGAGGTAAGTCAGAATAAGATATATCAACTTCAGCTACGCTATTTCTGTAGCTGAAGCTGTGTATCTTACATTGATCCCGCCCCCCACCCCAGTGTAAACCAGGCCAAAGTGTAAGTAGTCTCTTAGCCTATCCAAGGCAAAGATCAAGTGTCTTGGGGTATATCTACACTATGAAATTAGGTCAAATTTAGATGTCGTTTTTTTAGAAATTGTTTTTATGCAGCCAGTTGTGTGTGTTCCAACACAAAGTGCTAGAAGTGCATTAAGTCGGTGGACTGCCTCCACAGTACCGAGGCGAGCGTCAACTTCCCGAGCGTTGCAATTTGGGTAGCTGTGGATAGCTATCCCACAGTTCCTGCAGTCTCTGCCACCCATTGGGATTCTGGGTTGTGATCCCAGTGCCTGATGTGGCAAAAACAGTGTTGCGGGTGATTCTGGGTATGTCATCAGACCCCCTCCCCATGAAAGTAATGGCGGACAATCATTTCACACCTTTTTTCCTGGGTTACCTGAGCAGACGCCATACCACAGCAAGCATGGAGCCCACTCATCTCACTGTCACCGTACGTCTCCGGGGTTCTGGCAGCTGTGGGAAAAGCAGTAACTCATTGCCTTTTGGGAGTGACTCAGCCAGGTCATTCCCATCTTCTGCCAAGCACCCAGGAGAGGATGATGGCTAGCAGTCCTACAGCACCGTCTTCGGGTGAGTAGCCAGGAGATGCCAATGGCTAGCAGTTGTACTGCACTGTTTGCTACCTACCTAAGATGTAAAAGCTAGATGGATCAGAACAAGAAATTGACCTGATTTGTTCTGTGAAATCAACAGCCTGCTAAACCCAGGGTTTTGAGTTCAATCCTTGAGGGGACCATTCTGTGTGGCAGTTGTTTGTGTTTCTCCCCTTTTGTTGATTTTAATTCCCTGTAAGCCATGCCATCAGTTGCCCCTCCCTCCATCAGAGCAATGGCAGACAATTGTTTCGTGCCTTTTTTCAGCGCAGAACTAGACGTTGCAAAAGCAAAACCAGGCAAGGAGGCGACAGCAGTGCGATGACGAGAGTGATGAGGACAGAGACATGCCGGTTCCTAGAGAAGGGCGACAAAGGTGTGACAAGATTATGGCAATCAACAGATGGCTCAGGCAGTGGTGCTATAAGGAGGGCTTTGGGATGTACAGCCATTGGGAAGCATTTACGGACAGAAGACTGTTCTCTCGGGATGGACTTCAGCTGAGCAAGGAGGGAAATAGATTTCTAGGATGGAGGCTCGCCGACCTGATTAAGAGAGCTTTAAACTAGAAATTTGGGGGAGATGGTTGGGAGATGTTCGGGAGATCTCCACGCCGGAATTTAACCTTGAGAGGGAAGTAAACAAAGTAAGAAGGGATACAGCCATGGACAGAAGAATTGGCATAAGGAGGAAGGGTAGTGTAGATAACAGACTAACAGGTGATGTTGGTGGTAGAATGTACATGTCTAACAGGGTACAGAATGTGAGTGAAGCCAAAAGGCAAAAATTAAGATGTCTGTACACTAATGTGAGGAGCCTAGGGAACAAAATGGAGGAACTAGAGCTACTGGTGCAGGAAGTGAAACCAGATATTATAGGGATAACAGAAACGTGGTGGAATAGTAGTCATGACTGGAGTACAGGTATTGAAGGCTATGTGCTGTTTAGGAAAGATAGAAATAAAGGCAAAGGTGGTGGAGTAGCATTGTACATCAATGAGGAGGTTAACTGTAAAGAAATAAGAAGTGATGGAATGGACAAGACAGAGTCTGTCTGTGCAAAAATCACACTGGGAAAGAAAGCTACTAGAGCCTCTCCTGAGATAGTGCTTGGGGTGTGCTACAGATCGCCGGGATCTGATTTGGATATGGATAGAGACCTCTTTAATGTTTTTAATGAAGTAAACACTAATGGGAAATGTGTGATCATGGGAGACTTTAACTTCCCAGATATAGACTGGAGTATAAGTGCTAGCAAGAATAGTAGGGATCAGATTTTTCTGGATGTGATAGCTGATGGATTCCTTCACCAGGTAGTTGAAGAACCGACAAGAGGGGATGCCATTTTAGATTTGGTTTTGGTGAGTAGTGAGGACCTCATAGAAGAAATGGTTGTAGGGGACAACCTTGGTTCGAGTGATCATGAGCTAATTCAGTTCAAACTAGATGGAAGGATAAACAAAAATAGATCTGGGACTAGGGTTTTTGATTTCAAAAGGGCTAACTTTAAAGAATTAAGGAAATTAGTTAGGGAAGTGGATTGGACTGAAGAACTTGTGGATCTAAATGCAGAAGAGGCCTGGAATTACTTTAAGTCGCAGCTGCAGAAACTATCGGAAGCCTGCATCCCAAGAAAGGGGAAAAAAACACCATAGGCAGGAGTTGTAGACCAAGCTGGATGAGCAAGCATCTCAGAGAGGTGATTAAGAAAAAGCAGAAAGCCTACAAGGAGTGGAAGAAGGGTGGGATTAGCAAGGAAAGCTATCTTAGTGAGGTCAGAACATGTAGGGATAAAGTGAGAAAGGCTAAAAGCCAAGTAGAGTTGAACCTTGCAAAGGGAATTAAAACCAATAGTAAAAGGTTCTATAGCCATATAAATAAGAAGAAAACAAAGAAAGAAGAAGTGGGACCGCTAGACACTGAGGATGGAAAGGAGGTTAAGGATAATCTAGGCATGGCCCAATATCTAAATAAGTACTTTGCCTCAGTCTTTAATAAGGCTAATGGGGAGCTTAGGGGTAATGGAAGGATGACAAACGGGAATGAGGATATGGAGGTGGATATTACCACATCTGAGGTAGAAGCCATACTTGAACAGCTTAATGGGACAAAATCGGAGGGCCCGGACAATCTTCATCTGAGAATATTAAAGGAACTGGCGCATGAAATTGCAAGCCCGTTAGCGAGAATTTTTAATGAATCAGTAAACTCAGGGGTTGTACCGTACGACTGGAGAATTGCTAACGTAGTTCCTATCTTTAAGAAAGGGAGAAAGAGAGATCCGAGTAACTATAGGCCTGTTAGTTTGACATCTGTAGTGTGTAAGTTCTTGGAAAAAATTTTGAAGGAGAAAGTAGTTAAGGACATTGAGGTCAATGGTAATTGGGACAAAGTACAACATGGTTTTACTAAAGGTAGATCGTGCCAAACCAACCTGATCTCCTTCTTTGAGAAGGTGACAGACTATTTAGACAAAGAAAATGTGGTAGACCTAATTTACCTCGATTTCAGTAAGGCATTTGACAAGGTTCCACATGCGGAATTATTAGTCAAATTGGAAAAGATGGGGATCAATATGAGAATTGAAAGGTGGATAAGGAACTGGTTAAAGGGGAGACTACAACGGGTCATACTGAAGGGTGAACTGTCAGGCTGGAAGGAGGTTACTAGTGGAGTTCCTCAAGGATCGTTCTGGGACCAATCTTATTTAACCTTTTTATTACCGACCTTGGCACAAAAAGCGGGAATGTGCTAATAAAGTTCACGGATGACACAAAGCTGGGGGGTATTGCTAACACGGAGAAGGACTGGGATATCATACAGGAAGATCTGGACGACCTTGTAAACTGGAGTAATAGTAATAGGATGAAATTTAATAGTGAAAAGTGCAAGGTCATGCACTTAGGGATTAATAATAAGAACTTAGATATAGATTGGGGATGCATCAGTTGGAAGCAACAGAGGAGGAGAAGGACCTTGGGGTATTGGTAGATCACAGGATGACTATGAGCCGCCAATGTGATATGGCTATGAAAAAAGCTAATGCGGTTTTAGGATGCATCAGGCGAGGTATTTCCAGCAAAGATAAGGAGGTGTTAGTACCGTTATATGAGGTGCTGGTGAGACCCCACCTGGAATACTGTGTGCAGTTCTGGTCTCCCATGTTTAAGAAGGATGAATTCAAACTGGAACAGGTTCAGAGACGGGCTACTAGGATGATCCGAGGAATGGAAAACCTGTCATATGAAAGGAGACTCAAAGAGCTTGGCTTGTTTAGTCTAGCCAAAAGAAGGCTGAGGGGGGATATGCTTGCTCTTTATAAATATATCAGAGGGATTAATATTAGGGAGGGAGAGGAATTATTTAAGCTTAGTACCAATGTAGATACAAGAACGAATGGGTATAAACTGGACACTAGGAAGTTTAGACTAGAAAATAGATGAAGGTTTCTAACCATTAGAGGAGTGAAGTTCTGGAACAGCCTTCCAAGGGGAGTACTGGGGGCAAAAGACATATCTGGCTTTAAGATTAAGCTTGATAAGTTTATGGAAGGGATGGTATGCTGGGAGAGCCTAATTTTGGCAATTGATCTTTGATTATCGCCAGATAAGTATGCCCAGTGGTTGGTGATGGGATGTTGGATAGGATGGGATCTGAGTTACTGCAGAGAATTCTTTTCTGAGTGCTGGCTGGTGAGTCTTGCCCACATGCTCAGGGTTTAGCTGACCGCCATATTTGGGGTCGGGAGGGAATTTTCCTCCAGGGCAGATTGGCAGAGGCCCTGGAGGTTTTTCACCTTCCCCTGCAGCGTGGGGCATGGGTCACTTGCTGGTGGATTCTCTGCAGCTTGAGGTCTTCAAACCACAATTTGAAGACTTCAATAACTCGGACATAGGTTAGGGGTTTGTTATAGAAGTGGATGGGTAGGGTTCTGTGGCCTGCTTTGTGCAGGGGGTCGGACTAGATGATCACATTGGTCCCTTCTGACCCTAGAATCTATGAATCTATGAATCTATGGTCATAGACTTCTCACAAAGTACGGGCAGGGCAATGTGCATATCATGCTGATGAGTTCTGCATGGTGACCTGTGCTGATCAGCTGTCCATGCTGACCAAACAGGAAATGAAATTCAAAAGTTTGCGGGCCTTTTCCTGTCTACCTGGCCAGTGCATCTGAGTTGAGAGCGCTGTCCAGAGCGGTCACAATGGAGCACTCTGGGATAGCTTCCGGAGTCCAATACCGCCGAATTGCACCCACACTATCCTAAATTCGACCCCGCAAGGCCGATTTCAGTGCTAATCCCCTCGTTGGAGGTGGAGTAAAGAAATCCATTTAAAGAGCCCTTTAAGTTGAAAAAAAGGGCTTCATCGTGTGGATGGGTCCAGGGTTAAATTGAGGTAACGCTGCTAAATTCAACCTAAAGTCATAGTGTAGCCCAGGTCTCAGAGGGATTTTATAGCTACTGGCTGGCTGGGTGTCCAAAAAAGGGCGCTACCCGTCAAACCCACCCCCTTTCATTTATCACACTTGGTAACTACTAAGCAGAACCGCAGAATCATAGATTGATTTGCTGAGTTTCCTGCAGGCCTTCCTAACAGCACACTAGGGCTGCTCTTGGTTCTATACAATGTTGTTTTGTTTAGCAGTGACTGTGAAGGCACTTCCAGCTATTTGGCCGTGGGAATTCTGGTATTAAGTGGACACCCTATCTTAGCTGTGTATGGCTGTATTGCTTGTAGATTTATATATTCTGTATTGATGTTACCAAATGGAGTATTTTGTAGCTGTCTGCTATAATTTGTTTAACTTGAATATGCTCCCTCAGACTCAACCACCTGCCTTTCACACACCCCGCTGCCCCTCGCTCTCTGAGGTGGGAACAAGCCACCAGCATGTGTGTCCATTGGATTTTTTTTATTTAATTACTTCTCATTGCTAAATTATTTATGAATGTTTTTTAAATTTCATTGCAGTGCGTTTGCTTCCTGCCACTGTCACCTGGCAGCTAAGGAATGTGAGATTCTCCTCCATTGCATTTCTGCCCATGGAAGAAGAAGAGAGATCACACTTCAGCACCTTTGGAAATAAAAGCAACCTGGAAACAAACCAGCTGTCTTCTCAGTATGCAATTTGTGTCTCTTCTGGTGCAGTTGATGTGTGTGCAGCATGTGTGGTGGACAGGGGCACTGTGTGCTCCCATGGGAATTCACCAGCCTTGGTGCAGGATTTGACTTATTTCTGGACTGAATGTAGCACTGTGGAGTGTCAGGCACAGGCTGCATGACCCCCTCCATTTATCCTTGGCGCAGACACAGCCCAGGCAGTGCTAGTGCAACCTCTTCTCCCCCTGCCCTCCACCATCATCTGCACAGCCCACCTGTCAGGGTAGGAGGGGACTGTTGCTCCATGGCTTCTGGTTCTCAGATGGGACTGCCCTGGGATGGGGGTGTGTGGTTGCGTCCATTAGGTCACCAGACTGAGCCTTCTAACAGCCTTGGTGATTGTTCCCAAGATCCAGGACTTTGTGCTCAAACATCTTCCTGCTTCGTTGTTGAAAATAAGGCCAAGGTTTCCTTGCAATATACAGGAAGAAAGTAGATTGTCACCCCAAATTGGACTTGAACCCACAATTTCTGGCTTTGGAAATCAATGCCTTGCCCATTAGGGCACTGATGTTCAACTGCTAAAGAAATGGAAATTCCCTCTCATAAATGCACATTCCTCGCATTTGCTTCAACACCAAATAGCCCCTTTATGTGCCTTACAGAAATGTCTGCATCCCCTGGCAGTGAGGCAACTGGGCAGGTTGCTGACACAGATAAGCATCACCTTTCAGCCAGCCATCTTTACAGAAGAACCCCATCCTAGAGTCACCCCTCCCTCCTTCAGCACACCCACGTCTGTGGCTCTGAGTGGCAGTAGGATGATTAGGGGGCAAATCTGGAGCTGGAACAGGGCTATGGTCAGCCTGTAAGGAGTAACCACACAGGGTTGCCTAGCATCCCGAGAGCCTCCCTCGTGTTCTCCTGCAGCAGCCACCTGCTGGTGTGGGTGGGAAAAGGGGATGAGGAAGTACTGCGGCCTCAGGCTGGGACAGGAGGCCCTCGCCACGCCCAGGCCTGCCTCTTGCCTTCAGCCCAGGCAGCCAAAGGTGCCGGGGAGCTCCCTGGCAGGCCGCCACCTCAGCCAGGAAATAAGGAAAAGGTGATGAATGAAGAAGTCAGGAAATAACAAGGAAATGAAGAGGTTTGTCGAACGGGTTTCTGTCCGATTTACCAGCTTCTCAGCTACCGCTCAATGTTAAAGACCTAAAGTCAACTTATCGGCATAAGTACAGATGGTTAGATGGGAATTAAAAGGATCTGCTGTCACAGGTGTTAGGTGCCTGCAAGCAGCATGCAGAGTGTTTAAAAACACTGCAATTAGAGGCTCAGATGAAACATTTGCCCTAAATCAGAAACGACAATAGGACGACCAGCAGAACGACACTCTAGGTAAATGGCCGAGGAATGGAGGCTGTTAGAGGCAAAAAGTCATTCCTCAAAATTTGGAAATCAGATCCTAGTGAGGATAATGGGAAGGTGAACAAACTCTGGCCTGTTAAGTGTCAAAGTCTAACAAGTCAGGCCAAGAAAGAATCTGAGAAGCACCATGCTAAAGACACAAAAGCTAAGCATAAATCCAGTCAATGCGAGTCCTGGTCTGTCCCCGCAGAAAGCTGAACCCCCTCTGTGGCTGGAGTGAGCTCCTCTAAGCTGACCTCACTACAGACCTGTGCCAGGTAGTGATCATTGTAAAAATGTTTCCTCTGACGGTCGGAAAAACGGGACCAGCGGTCCTCAGGCCGGCTGACACAATTAAAATCCACCACCCAACAACAAACATCATGCAGTCCAGAGGAAGGGAGCCTTTGATCTTCCCTCTCATGGCTTAACTGGGGACCATACACACTAATATAGCAGTAACCAGTGCCACAGAGCACAAAGTCTACCAGTAATGCCCTCCCTGGTCGGAGCTCCACCACCTTCTGTACTCGCACCGCGAATGTGAAAAACAAGACTCCAGGCCCATCGTTCTTCCCTGCCCAGGAGGCCCTTCCTCCAATCACCCTCTGCCTATTGAGCTACCCTAGAGTTGTTAATGTGCAATTCCTGAACACTCGCCATGTCCAAGTCCAGCTGCTCCAAGGCACTGAACATCAAGCACCTCCTCCTGGGCCCCCAAATCCCTTCCACCTTCCACACAGCCATTTTCACAGATGCTCCTTCCCTGGTGCTGCCCTTGCTCAGCTGCACAGAGGAATTTTCATCCCCAATCCCTGCCTGTCACTGCCCAGCAGCCAGTGATTTCCCTAGACCCCCCCCCCCGGGGGGTGTACACCTCCCCTGAATTTCCCCAACACCCCCCCTAGTTTTGTGAGCTAGTTATATACCAATTTACTGACTGTTTGGAAATCTGAATTTAAACTGAAACATTAATACACACTTAAAAGCTTATACAGTGTATGATAAAATATGTGTGTCTGAAAACATATACTAGATTTGAGAAGTATGAACATAGACTAGCTTCCTTGCTTCCTTATACAGCTGTTTTGTTTTTTTTATGTCAGTGCCTTTATGATGTTGGCCAGCCTAATAATATCAAATGATGATTTGTAAGCAAAGTCTAAATGAGCTCTCCCTGACAGCTAGTGATGAGCTGGGGCTGTGGGGCCAGATTCTATTTACATTCACACCTAATCTACCTAGGTATCCAGCAAACAGAGCTGAGTTTTCCAAGTGATAGATTTTGGCTGGGGTTAGGTTACAAACCACTTGAATGTGGTGGCGGAGGGGATGAAATGTTGTACTTATTGTATGAGTTAAGGGCAGTAGAACTGTACTTAGCCTGTGATGATTTGAAGACATCAAGAGAGAGGGTGGGGACCTGTCCCTCTCCACTGTTTAAAGACAGAGCTGATTAGGCTCCATAGATAGTCTTTTGTTCTGTTAAGTGACCACTGCAGCTGAAATCACTGACAATCAGGTCTAAGTGCTTAGTCCTGTTGTGGGGCCAGTGTTCCTGTGGGACAGTGTTTTTGTGGAAGAGACAGCCCAGACTGCACTAGCAGCGAGGCTCCCCCAATGAGAGCTCAGCTGAAATGACTGAGAGCTGGTGGAACCTCAAGAGACCAACTCGCAGAGGTCACAGGGACAGGTGGCAGCAGAAGGTGACTGCACAGGGCCATTGGCAACAGAGTGGTTGAGTGAACAGTGGCACAATGAACAGACGTGGCCAGAGCGAACAGTGAGCAGCTGGAGGAACGAGCTAGGTGCTTTCTGGAAGGTGTACTCACGTGAAAGCACCTCTGAACTCTGAGTGTACTCTCCACTGACCAAGGACAACACCGGTGAGTGGGGTGCGGGGGAGGGAAAAGTTAAATAAACATTTGTTTGTTGAACTATATTTTAGTCACTTTGCTCCAGAATGCTAGATTTGTGACTGGGAATGGAAACTTATATAAATATGTTTCCTAGTAGGCCAAAATTTTTAAAATGCATTATTTGCCAAGGTTGTTATCTCACATTGTTGCTATCTTGGGAGGTCACGATGTTGGGGAGTTTCTGTACTAAACATTTTTATTATTATAATTAATTTTTACATAAGAATGGTCATAATGGGTCAGACCAATGGTCCATATAGCCCAGTACCCTGTCTTACAACAGTGGTCAAGGCCAGGTGTCCCAGAGGGAATGAACAGAACTGGTAATCATCAAGTGACCATCCCCTGTTGCCTATTCCCAGCTTCTGGCAAACAGGCTAGGGACACTCAGAGCATGGTGTTGCATCTGTCCCCATCCTGGCTAATAGCCACAGATGGACCTGTTCTCCAGGAATTTATCTAGTTCTTTTTATAATCCTGTTATAGTTTTGGTCTTCACAATATCCCCTGGCAAAGAGTTCCCTGGGTTGACCTTATATTGTGTGAAGAAGTACTTCCCTTTGTTTTTTTAAAACCTGCTGCCTATTAATTTCATTGGGTGACTGCTAGTTCTTGTGTTATGTGAAGGATTAAATAAAATTTCCTTATTCACTTTCTTCGCACCAGTCAAGATTTTGTAGACCTCTATCATATCTCCATTAGTCATCTCTTTTCTAAGCTGAATATTCCCAGTCATTTTAATCTCTCCTCCTGTTTCATACCCCTGATTATTTTAGTTGCCCATCTCTGTACCTTTTCCAATTCCAATATATATTTTTTCGGATGGGTGACCAGATCTGCACACACTATTCAAGGTGTGGGTGTACCATGGATTTATATGGAGGCAATATGATATTTTTTGTCTTATTATCTATCCCTTTCTTAATGATTCCCAACATTGTTTGCTTTTGTGACTGCTGCTGCACATTGAGTGGATGTTCTCAGAGAACTATCCACAATGACTACAGGATCTCTTTCACGAGTGTTAACAGCTAATTCAGATGCCATCATTTTGTATGTATAGCTGAGATTGCTTTCCAATGTGTATTACTTTGCATTTATCAACATTGAATTTCATTTGCCATTTTGTTAGCCAGTCACCCAGTTTTGTGAGATCCCTTTCTAGCTCTTCGCAGTCTGCCTGGGACTTAACTATCTTGAATAGTTCTGTATCATGTGCAGATTTTGCCACCTCACTGTTTACCCATTTTTCCAGATGAATATGCTGAACAGTACTGGTCCTCGAACTGACCCCTCAAGGATACCACTATTTATCTCTCTCCATTCTGAACACCTATAATTTATTCCTACTCTTTGTTTCCCATCTTTTAACCAGCTACTGATCCATGAGAGGACTGCCCTCTTACCCCATGATGGCTTACTTTTCAAAAGTCAATTTAAATTAAATACTTTTTTTTTAAATGTAATTTTTTTTAGAAATCTAGACCTGTTATGTGTTTTGGTGTAACTTGCATTATTCTTATGTTAAATTTGCATAATCCTAACAAAAAGTTTACTTTATTCATATCTCTTTTATTTATCTCATTGGTCCTGACACCCCCCCTGTAAATTCGAACACCCCTCCTAATTTCAATTCCTGGGGAAACCACTGGTAGGAACGGCCACTGCCCAGTCCCCTCGCAGAGCAGGGGAGGGAACCAAGCGCCCCTGCCAGCAGGAATGGCCGCTCCCCAGTCCCCTGGCAGAGCTGTGGAGGGAAGGCAGTGCCTCGCCTCCGGAGAAATGGACGTTCCTTTCTCCTCTCGCCGAGCAGGGGAGGGAAGGCAGCGCCCCGCGCCTGCAGGAATAGTCCCTCCCCAGTCCCCTAGTAGAGCTGGGCAGGGAAGGGAGCACCCTACCCCCATAGGAACGGCCGCTACCCAGTCCACTCGAAGAGCTGGGGAGGGAACCCAGCGCCCCGCTCCCACTGCAACGGATGCTCCCCAGTCCCTTGTAAGAGCTGGGGAGGTAAGGCAGCGTCCCACCACGCTGAAACGGCCACTTCCCAGGCCCCTGGCAGAGCTGTGGGAGGAAGGTAGTGCCCCGCCCCCGCAGGAACGACCGCTCTCTATTACTCTGGTAGAGCTGGGGAGGGAACCCAGCGCCCCACTCCCACTGGAACGGCTGCTCCCCAGTCCCCTCACAGAGCCGGGGAGGGGAGGCAGCGCCCCGCCTCCGTAGGAATGGACATTCTCCAGTCACTTTGTGTAGTCAGTGAGCGAAGGCAGCGCCCCTCCACCGCTGGAACGGAGGCTCCCCAGTCCCCTGGCAGAGGTGGGGAGGAGAGGCAGAGCCCTTCTCCCACTGGTACGGCCGCTCCCCAGTCCCTTCACAGAGCTGGGGAGGGAACCCAGCGCCCTACCCCCGCAGGAACGGCCACTCCAAAGTCCCCTTGCAGAGGTGGGAAGGGAAGGCAGCACCCCGCCCCCGCAGGTTTACACACTGACCATGGCCATAGCCGGGAGCGCAGCGCAGAAGCTGCTCCAGCCCTGCAGCCTGCGGGCAGCGCAGTGGGGCTGGGGGCAGTGCGGAGCAGGCAGGGCCCAGGTGGGCGGGGGGCGGAGACACACCTGGGGCTGACACACTCCTGCCAGGAGCTGCCTGATTCACCCCTTGCCCGGGAGCTGCAGGAGAGGCCCGGATCATGGCTCGGCTGCAGAGCTCAGAGCCCAGGTTGGGCCCAGGAGTGAGAGGATGGGGGAGCTGGGGGTGTAGCGGGGGATGAAGCAGAGAGTTGGTTGGAGATGGGGTTGTGCCACTGCTGTTTGACGGCGGGGGGGCCCTCTGGCTTTTTTTTTTTTGCTCCGCCCCCTGCGTCCTGATATTTCATCTTTGACATCTGGTCACCCTAGCCTGATATGAAGGGGGATGTCTGGACCAAGAGGCCAGGGACTGGCCTTTGCTAGAGAAACCACTGTCAAGTTTTAGCAGCAAAGAATCCTGTGGCACCTTATAGACTAACAGACATTTTGAAGCATGAGCTTTCGTGGGTGAATACCCACTTCTTCAGATGCATGTGGTGGAAATTTCCAGGGGCAGGTATATATATGCTAGCAAGCAAGCTAGAGATAATGAGGTCAGTTCAATCAGGGAGGATGAGGCCCTGTTCTAGCAGTTGAGGTGTGAAAACCAAGAGAGGAGAAACTGGTTCTGTAGTTGGCAAGCCATTCACAGCTTTTGTTCAATCCTGAGCTGATGGTAAGGACTGTAAGCTGTCTAAACTCCTACCTGCCACATGGGGCCACAACCGTGGTACCTCTAACCCACCCAGCAATATCGTCAATCTATCCAACTACACACTCAGCCCAGAAGAAAAGTCTGTCCTATCTCGGGGACTCTCCTTCTGCCCTGCCACCCCCACCAACATGATACAGTTCTGTGGCGATCTGGAAGCCTACTTTCGCCGTCTCCGACTCAAAGAATACTTCCAGGACAACACTGAACAGTGCATTGATACACAGGTGCCCTCCCACCAACAGCACAAGAAGAACTCCACATGGACTCCTCCTGAGGGTCGAAATGACAGTCTGGACCTATACATTGAATGCTTCCGCTGGCGTGCACAGGCAGAAATCGTGGAACAACAACATCGCTTGCCTCACAACCTAAGTCGTGCAGAATGCAATGCCATCCACAGCCTCAGAAACCACCCTGACATTATCATCAAAGAGGCTGATAAAGGAGGTGCCGTTGTCATCATGAACAGGTCTGACTACCAAAAGGAGGCCGCCAGACAACTCTCCAATACCAAATTCTACAGGCCACTTCCCTCAGATCCCACTGAGGAATACACTAAGAAACTACAGCATCTACTCAGGACACTCCCTACATTAACACCAGAAGAAATCAACATACCCCTAGAGCCCCGACCAGGGTTATTCTATCTACTACCCAAGATCCACAAACCCAGAAATCCTGGACGCCCCATCATCTCGGGCATTGGCACTCTCACTGAAGGACTGTCTGGATATATGGACTCTCTACTCAGACCCTATGCCACCAGCACTCCCAGCTATCTCCGGGACACCACTGATTTCCTGAGGAAACTACAATGCATTGGTCACCTCCCAGAAAACACCATCCTAGCCACCATGGATGTAGAGGCTCTCTACACAAACATCCCACACACAGATGGAATACAAGCTGTCAGGAACACTATCCCTGATGATGCCACAGCACAACTGGCTGCAGAGCTCTGTGCCTTTATACTTACACACAACTATTTCAAATTTGATGACAATATATATCTCCAGATCAGTGGCACTGCTATGGGCACCCGCATGGCCCCACAATATGCCAATATCTTTATGGCTGACCTGGAACAACGCTTCCTCAGCTCTCGTCCACTCACGCCCCTTCTCTGCCTATGCTACATTGATGACATCTTCATCATCTGGACCCATGGGAAGGAGACTCTGGAAAAATTCCACCACAATTTCAACAGCTTCCACCCCACCATCAGCCTCAGCCTGGAACAATCTACACGAGAGGTCCACTTTCTTGACACCGCAGTGCAAATAAGTGATGGTCACATTAACACCACCCTATATCGAAAACCTACCGACCGCTATGCCTACCTTCATGCCTCCAGCTTCCATCCCGAACACATCACACGATCCGTTGTCTACAGCCAAGCACTGAGGTACAACCGCATCTGCTCTAACCCCTCAGACTGAGACCAACACCTACAAAATCTCCACCAAGTATTCTCAAAACTACAATACCCGCACGAGGAAATAAGGAAACAGATCAATAGAGCCAGACGTGTACCCAGAAGCCTCCTACTGCAAGACAAACCCAAGAAAGAAACCACCAGGACTCCACTGGCCATCACATACAGCCCCCAGCTAAAACCCCTCCAATGCATCATCAAGGATCTACAACCCATCCTGGACAATGATCCCACACTTTCACAGGCCTTGGGTGGCGGGCCAGTCCTTGCCCACAGACAACCTGCCAACCTGAAACATATTCTCACCAGTAACTGCACACCGCACCATAATAACTCTAGCTCAGGAACCAATCCATGCAACAAACCTCGATGCCAACTCTGCCCACATATCTACACCAGCGACACCATCATAGGACCTACCCAGATCAGCCACACCATCAGTGGTTCATTTACCTGCACATCCACCAATGTAATATACGCCATCATATGCCAGCAATGCCCCTCTGCTATGTACATCGGCCAAACTGGACAGTCTCTACGGAAAAGGATAAATGGACACAAATTAGACATTAGGAATGGCAATATACAAAAACCTGTAGGAGAGCACTTCAACCTCCCTGGCCACACTATAGCAGACCTTAAGGTGGCCATCCTGCAGCAAAAAAACTTCAGGACCAGACTTCAAAGAGAAACTGCTGAGCTTCAGTTCATCTGCAAATTTGACACCATCAGCTCAGGACTGAACAAAGACTGTGAATGGCTTGCCAACTACAGAACCAGTTTCTCCTCTCTTGGTTTTCACACCTCAACTGCTAGAACAGGGCCTCATCCTCCCTGATTGAACTGACCTCGTTATCTCTAGCTTGCTTGCTAGCATATATATACCTGCCCCTGGAAATTTCCACCACATGCATCTGAAGAAGTGGGTATTCACCCACGAAAGTTCATGCTCCAAAACATCTGTTAGTCTATAAGGTGCCACAGGATTCTTTGCTGCTTTTACAGATCCAGACTAACACGGCTACCCCTCTGATACTTGTCAAGTTTTAGCCACTTAGGGCAAGTCAGCAAATAAGAACAACCTCAGGTATCAGTAACTGCTACAGGTTGCAAATTCCTACATGCAGCAGTTTCTGGCACTACACCTGCACACCTCTGCTCCCTGCTCTTCTCAGGCTCCTGCTCTCTCCTTACCTCTGCCCCACTCTTGCCCAGGCAGTTCCAGCTCACATGGAGGATGGGACCTCCTGGCCTGGTGACTCCCTCATTACACTGCCTGGGCTGTCAGTGTGGCTAACTTGGAGCTTTGGCCTCTCCCATTGTCCCTGGGGACTGTCAGTCTCAGGGTCCTGATTTCCCATTGGTCCTTCCCTCTTTTATTGGTGCTGGGAACTAGCCAACCAACACCCTCCCCGCCCCCCGCCACAAGTTTTAGTAAAGGGCCAAGAGCCCCCTTACACAAGCCAGCCCCATGAGGGTCACCGATGTGCAGAGAAGGCAGCACAAGCTGGTCCCATGGTGTAATGGGCAGCACTCAGGACTCTGAATCCTGTAATCTGAGTTCAAATCTCAGTGGGACCTTGTGTTGGCTTGTGGTCATAGGCGGCAGGTTATATACATTTGCGGTGCTCGGGCTCCAGAAATATTCAGGGCTGGGGGCCGTGCTCCAGCAATATTTGGAGCTGGGTCTCTTCCCCTGGCCCTGTCCCCCCCTGCTGCGCTGCATCCCTGCCTGACAAAAAGCAGCATGCACCTGTCGCCTGCCTGCTCCTGCTGCTGGAGTAGAGCAATTCTGGGCAGAACTGCTGTCTGCTGCCTCAGGGTCCTAGTGCCCACCCTCCAGAAATGGCAAGGCAGGCTGCCCTGAGCTCCCTCATCCTCAGCCCCAACCCTGATCCTCTGCCCCAGTCCTGAGCCCCCTTCTGCATCATGAGCCTCTCATCCTCAGCCCCTCAGCCCTGCACTCCTTTCCATCCCAAAGCCTGCACCCTATTTCCCAGCCCAGGATCTGCACCCCAGACTTCCCCCCGAAACCTCCTCCCAGAGCCTTAGGCAGGTGGGGGTGGAGTTTGGGGGGCAGGGTTGGGGGGTGGGTTCTCAGCACCACCAAAATTTCTACAAACTTGTCACCCATAGCTTATGGTAAAGCCCCAGAGCTCAACTTCCCTGTCTCCAGCTGTGTAAGAGTGAATCTTTCCCCTCCTGCTGGGTGACTCACACCTCCTAGAGCCAGGTCTTTGGCTGGGATGGCCACAATGGGTTAGGGCTCTAGAACTTGCTACCCTGATAGTTGGGATTCTTGCTGCTGCACCTGATGTTCACAAGCTTGGCCCTTGTGCTTCCTACCACACTTTTCCTCTGGCCCACATGGTGCTTGAAGAAGGGAGTGCCAGGGCTGGGATTAATAGTCAGGCCTTGGCAGGAGGGAGGAAGAGTCCCAGGCTGGAGCCCCACACACCTTCCCTCCTCCGGGCACCTAGAGCAGAGGCAGCCCAGCTCTGTCTGCTGGATACCTCGGCAGAGTAGATGAGTTCATGTAAATACAGTCTGGTCCCAAAGCCTCCTCCCAACCCTGGTCATCAGTAGCTGTCAGGGGAGAGCTCATTCACACCTCGCTAACAAATCATCATTTGAAATTCTAAGGTTGGCCAACACTGCCGAAGCCAATGCACCGACATTGTCAGCAAACACAACAGCTGGGTGAGGAAACCCGGCTTTGTCCAGACTTTCCAAACCTATTTTACTTTCTCAGGTACAAGTAGTTTTCATACGTTGTATCTGCTTTTAAAGTGTGTTAACGTTTCAATTTCCATTCAAATTTGCAACCAATGACAACATTGGCAACGCTGCATGTAACTACCTGACCACTGGGGGAGGTGTTGGGGAAATTCAGGGGAGGGGGTGCACAGTCTCCTGGCTGGGGGGCATATAGGGAAGGCCCAGTTTCACTGAATTGAGTCTCCTACTGCAGCACCTCAGTAGGTTACATCAGAGAGGAGCTGCAGTGTCTAGGCAGTGGGATGCCTGTGCCTTTAAGAGCCCAGCCCTGGGAAGCCCATGCTGAGAGGTGCTGCCTGTGGGAGGGGAAATAAAAAAGCCCTCTGCTCCCCCCACCCATGTTTGCAAACACTGGAGTCTCAGCCCACCGGGATCACTGTTACCCCTCTGCCCCTGCCTGTGCCAGGATTTAACTCTCTGGCAGCGCCTCCCTCTGGGCTTAACTCCGGCTCCTTCCCCCCTCCCTGACTTTGCCTTCAGTCCCTCTCCTAACTCTGCCTCCAGCTGCTTGACCCCCCGACCAGTCAATTTCCACCCCCTGCTCAGACCCTGGCCACCCCCTCCTCTGATTTGCCCCCCTTTGCCCCTTTTTAATCCCTGTAAAAAGTAGGGGGTGCTGGGTCCCATTCTCTGGAGGGAGGGCTGGGCACCTGACCCCTGCCTGCCCAGTGCTCAAAGTGCCCCATGATCTTGTGGATGTTTGCCGAGTGCTGCAGGGTCACCCGAAGGGGGAGAGAGACGTGGTTAGGAGGTGATGCAGCCAAGGGTGCCTCACCCAACACTGAGATGCAGCCACCTCTGGGGTGAGTTACACAAGTCAGCAAATGAATTTGGAACAAGAAACGCACTGAAAGGACCGAGGCAGCTGCAGGAGGTGGAGAAAACCAGAAAAAGCAGTATCCCTGGATCCCAGCCCTGCCCCTCCCCTAATCTACCCCCTAACCTCCACTCCCCTCCCACATATGAGGGGAGAACCCAGGAGTCCTGGTCCCCAGCCTTGCCCACTCCCATATTTTGACATGGCTCCATCCAACAGCTGCCCCCACAATTGCAGAGCAGTGCCATGGGGCACACTGGGGCCTGCCTGTTTGCACAGGACAGGCGATGCCAGTGCTCCAGGATGGGGAGAGAGGATGCTAAGGGAGAAGCAGGCAGCAGACAGCTCCCATGACAGAGAAAGAAATGCTAGGGGGTGCTGTGCTGCAAGGAGTGAATGGGGTTGGCAGGGAATGGGAGGATCTTCCCTCACAGCAGGTGCGTCTGTCTCCTTCCCAATTCCTCCCCAGCCCTACCCCAGCCCAGGCTAATCCCAGCCCAGCTACCAGGGTTAAATTTGGCCTGGATTCCCCAGCTGGTGGGGGTGGGGTGTGGGGCTGGGAAGCCTGAGCCTCTACTCCCCCTTCCCCAGACACAGTTGCATGGGCACAGACCAAAGGAGCCTGCAGCACTGCTGCCTAGAGGAAACTGAGTCACCAGCCAGTGACAGACACATCATGGCTCTCTTCATCCTCATCCTCTTTTCCATATACACCCTGGCCAGGGGAGGGGGGGTAAACTCAGGGCAGTTGCATAGTTAACCTGTGGAACTCCTTGCAAGAGGATGTTGTGAAGGCCAAGACTATAACAGGGTTCAAAAAAGAATTAGATAAGTTTACGGTGGATAGATCCATCAAGGGCTATTACCCAGGGTGGGCAGGGATGGTGCCTGTAGCCTCTGTTTGCCAGAAGCTGGTAATGGGCAACAGGGGATGGATCACTTGATGATTCCCTGCTCTGTTCATTCCCTCTGGAGAACCTGGCAGTGGCCACTGTCAGAAGACAGGAGGATACTGGGCTAGATGGACTTTGCGTCTGAACCAGTCTGGCCGCTCTTATGTCTCCCTTGGCGCAGCAGTGACACCCAGTGGGCAGTCAGAGTAATGCACAGAAGGTGTTTTCCTTGGCGCAGCAGTGACACCCAGTGGCCAATCAGGGTAACACACAGAGTATGTGTCCCTTGGAGCAACAGTGACACCTCGTGGTAGTTCAGGGTAATGCACAGAAGGTGTTTCCCTTAATACAGCAGCGACACCCAGTGGCCAGATGGCGTAATGCACAGCATGTGTCTGCCCTCTACGAGCAGTGACACCCACAGACCAGTCACAGTAAGGCACAGAGTGTGTTTCCCACCAACCTGGGTAAGGCACAGAGCATGTTTCCCATGAAGCAGCAGTGACACCCAGTGACCAGCAGGGGTGGCATCAGACTCTTCTCCTTTAGTGGGGGACTGAGATGGGTTAGACAAAAAAAATTGGGGGACTGTGCCCCCCATCACCTGGCCCCACCCTTCATGGGGGCCATGACTCTGCTCCTTCTCAGTTAAAGGCCAGGCTCATCTCCTCTCCCCCGGGCTAGGGTTTACAGCAATACAAACTTTATTAAAATAAAATAGTCAACAGGGTTTACTTTATATATTCTAAATCTGTCCGATTTTTAGTACTGAATCCAAAGTTCTCTTAAAGATCCCATCAGTAACCAAAACCTAAATGAAAAATTGAAACCAAAAACAAGGCTTAATTTAAAACCCAAACATTAAGAAAAACTTTGTTTGTAAAAATAAAAACAAATGCTGTAAATTAATAATTTCAACATTTTATCAAAAAAGTGTGCTGCAGCAGAATGATAAAATAACATCAAATAAATAAGCATGACCACTAAAACCTCCTATAAAGGAATTGAATCCTTGAATACTGGTCAAATCTGTATAAAATATGCAGAACTATGTCAAAACTGGTGTTGCAGGTCAGCCATTTAAATCCAGCAAATGTCAATTAAAAGCTCCATTCCAACTAAAAAAAAACAAAACAACCCAAGAAACCAAAATGGTCACAGCCTGAAACAAACCTACACAGAAGCAAAATTAAACTATACCAACACAGGAACAAACGATGTAAATTTCTAATTCTAACTTCTTGTTTCTCCCAGGAGGAAGGTGTTTTGCAGCTCAGTAACCAGGCTGTCACTGCAGTTTTCCTTTCACTAAATAAGATTTTTACCAAATATAAATTGCCCTCCAATTTCTCTAAGAGAAATTGAAATTGTATCTTTGCACTAATATCGTCTCAGAGCAGCCCCACACCCTGAGGCCAGGGGAGAATCCCAACTGGTTTGTGCCTGAAGCTGATGAGAGAAAGGGAAGTGAGCCATCTTGGAGCTTTCCGATACCACCTGCGGGGAGCACAGGGATTTGACTGAGGGTACGTCTTTACTACCCGCCGTATCGGCGGGAAGCAATCGATTGCTCAGGGATCGATATATCGCATCTCATCTAGACGCGATATATCGATCCCCGAACGCGCTTATATCGATTCAGTAACTCCACCAAGCCGAACGGAGTTGTGGAATCGATAGGAGGAGCCGCGGACATCGATCCCGAGCCTGAGGAGGATGAATAATTTGATCTTAGATACTTCGACTTCAGCTACGTTATTCAGGTAGCTGAAGTTGCGTATCTAAGATCGATTTTCCCCCATAGCGTAGACCAGCCCTCAGTGACATCCTGGCTAATTTTCACCTTGTTCTCTGCCAGCAGGCTCAACTGAAGAGCTCGGGAGTGACTTGACCATGGCAGCACCCTATTTACATATTAAAAGCTGGCATTTTGGGGCCAATGGGGTGAAATGTGAGTACTTTTGGGTTGGGACCCACATAAAAAGGGATGTGGACAAACTGGAAAGAGTCCAGCAGAGGGCAATAAAAATGATTAGGGGACTGAGACACATCACTTATAAGGACCTATCCTGTATGTTAAGCTAAGGCAAAGTTAGCATATCTATATTGTGACCTTTTACTCAGATAGGAAAATCGACCTTTATCATGTTACTTAAATAGATAAGTACCCATGCCTGTCTAAGACCTTTACCTAGACCAATCGACAATGGAGAATGGCATAGGGGTTTTTTCAGTGTTGTACCCACAGATTTAACAGGTACACCACAAGGTAACTTATGTGCATATGTACATGTCATCAACAAGCACAAACATACTAGCCTATGAAGTAAACGTACCCTAATGTTTTGTGGGTGAGGAATGAAATTTGGGCATAGGAGGAAGGATTTCCGGCCCTTGTGCCCTATAAAAGAGGTAACCCACCTCGCTAGAGCACTTTGCTCTATCATTCTGACTTACTTCCTCCACTCTCTCTCTATTACTAGCAGTAGGCTGTACTTGTTCTTAAACTTTAAGTTTCAAGGGAACTAGGCTAAATTCGGTTTCCCTAAGTTGTTATTCTTTGTTTATTGGTTTTGATTCTAAAGTTTAACATATTCCAGTAAACCCTAAGTAACACCAGCTTTTTCTAAGCACTGCATCTTTCAATTAAGAATTGAGAAACCTGAACTGCAAGGCTGGTCCTGTGTCTCTTACCATCAGGTTATCAAGGAAGGCTGTGAGTATATTAACCAAATCTTTGTTGCATATAATGCCATATGTATCTTCTGAATAGCAGTAATGCAACTGTAACTTTGTAACTCAATTAAATTAAATTAAATGTAAGCTAATAAATTAAATTTTCATCAAATTATCCAAATTAATATTATTAGTATACACTAAATCAGGCTACATGGGACAGAGAGTTGGAGTGCACAGGGATGAAGGCACTGGCTCTGGGGGTGCAGACTCTGGGGTGGGGTTAGAAAGAGACATTGAGGGTGCAATAGAGGACTCAGGGTTAGGATAGAGAATTGGGCTGTGAATGCTCTGGAATGAGACCAGGAAAGAGAAAATTGAGATGCAAGAGAGAAATCAAGCTGGAGCAAAAAGCAAAGAAGAAGTGTGCAATTTGAGCTCCAGAGGGAAGAAAAAAACCTCTGCCTGTCCCCTCTTACCAAAGCATCTAAGAACCAGATGAGAGACATTTTTCCCCCACTGCAACAACAATTCCAGTTGATCTAGACTGAGAAAGGAACTCTTCTTCTCTGCAGCACTAGCAAACCTGGACTGAGTCAGGAATATCTCATCCCCCTACACCCTCTGGTGTTCCTGCCCTGGGACGTGGGAGAGGCTCCTCTCTTCTCCATTTGGGACATGGCGGGATGAGAGAAGTGACAGGGCTTTACGGGAAATCATTATTTGCCTGATTCATGTGCAAGTCCTAGTCCTTGTTAACCCAAACAAACCGTTTATCCTGCATGCTGATGCCAGCTTGGAAGGTCTGGGAGCAGTCCCGTACCAGGAAGTAGAAGGAAATGTAAATCTGTAGGCTTTGCCAGCTGAGGACTGTCTGATAGCGAAACTCGCTATCCCATCCACCAGCTGCAGTTCTTGGTCTTGAAATGGGCCATCACTGAGAAATTTCGAGACTACTTGTGTGGTGCTCAGTTTCAGGTGTGGACAGAGAACAATCCACTGACTTATGTGTTAACAAGGGCTAAGCTGGATGCTACACAGCAGAGATGGGTGGCAACTTTTGCTAGCCATAACTTCGCATTCAATACCAATGAGTTGGTATAATAGAGAATGTGATTTATCAGGACCACCAAATCTTGGCTTGGGGGAGGATGTAAGCAGGGTGAGAATGAACTCTACTCTGCCATCTGTTGGTGATCTGTTGTAAAGGCCTTTTGAGGCTGCTGTCATTTGCATGGTTCCACCCACCCCGGATTGCATGATGGGGGTGCTTGTCCAAAGGATCATTTTGGCTGCTGTGGGATCCTCAGTCTCTATCTTATTAGGGCAGGGGTAATAAAGTGCAGTTATTCCGGTGACATGAATCAAGAACAGTAGAACGGAACTTAGCAGTTCATGATTTTGGGACTGAACCGAACCTTCATAAATCTCGTTAAGCAAGGGACATGGGTTCCAAAATATGGTGAAATAAGAGAGATTGCAAAGGGATACTTGCAGTTAGTGCTGTGGATTTCTTATGAAATCTTTAAATGCACATTTTATGTTTTTTGTGTCTCTCCAACTTAAAAATAGAGTTTTTTATACTTCTAATCCATGTTTAGATGTATGAATAGATAAAAAGTGATTAATGACTAAATGCAGTTTTTAGGCATTCCTAAACTGCTGGGCTGTAATCTTTTCTCCACACTGAAAGTTGAAAACAACTCCATAGTTGGGGAAAAGACTCCCCCCCACACCTCAGACAGCAAGAACATTTTGCAGATTGGATTCTGGGACACACTCTAAAAACAGATTCTTAGTCACAGGTCAGCAGATGGGTTTATGCAAATTCTGGTCTCTGGGACCAGAGCTGAGATGCAGGGGAGACCAGGCCCCCACAACTTTTGTGGCGCATGCACTACCTCTGCAATCAACCTTTGCTACCTCACGCCCTAGCACCACACACAGAGCAGCCTTTTATCTCTCAGAACCAAAACATACTCTGAAAGAGATTGAACAACCTAAGCACCACTAACAACTCAAAAATACTTCTGTCTTTACACACCACAAACAAAACCAGCAAACACAAGCCACCAAGAACCAAACACATTTCCTTCCCAGCCTCCCACAAGCCTTGGGCATTGGGAACCCAGACCCCTTAATGATGAGTGCTTTATAGACGAGGGTGAAGCTCTCAGGCCTCAAATGCCAGGTACAGTTACTCTCTCCTTGATCCAAAACGAACAGCAAAATACACTGCATTACTCCTGCCCCAATAACAAAGAGACTGGGGATCCCACAGCAGCTGAAATGACCGTTTGGACAAGCACTCCCATCATGCAATCCGGGGTGGGTGGAACCATGCAAATGACAGCAGCCTCAAAAGGCCTTTACAACAGATCACCAACAGATGGCAGGGTAGAGTTCATAGCGACCCTGCTTAAACTAGATTGTGGAAAAGATTAAAAAACACTGAACGTTCAAACTCACCAAACGCAGGTCAATCCATCCTCATCGTCGTATCCGCTCGTTATACTCCACACCTGAACTTAGCCCTCACATGGACAACATACCCTCCTAACTCAGTGTCTGTACGTTAACCTTTTACCCCCAGTCGGGGCTATTGCAGATTATGTATTCCTTATGCCACCCGATCTTAAACCGAACTTCGCACCCCCTGGGTAATCTGTACGTTGTTCCCTGATCACCAGAAACTTCTGCACCTAAACACTGTACCGTACCCTTTTTTTTTTCTTTCAACATCATCTTAATAAAATGTTGACATTTCTTCAAGATCCCGGCTCCTCTCCCTTTGCAAGGTGTGTGCATTTGCTCCGGGTTTTAGTCTGCTAAGACAGCAAGGGGGGCCTATTGAGCCAGAGGCGCTTGCCTGCTGCAGACACGGATCCAAGGCTGAACCTCGTCCCCCACCAGCTGAAGGCTGAACTGAAAACAGTTTAAGAAGTGCTCCCATCTCCGGTACTCAGCTCCCCAGCTCCCAGTGGGGTCCAAACCCCAAATAGATCCCTTTTACCCTGTAGACGCTGTAAAATCCTGTGACCAGGGCAGCTGCATAGCAGCCTGCGCATCCGCCTGCCAGCGCGAGAGCACGTAAGGTACTAATCCGGATAGTGCCGGCTGGGTGACAGGACTGTGAAGCACCAGCAGAGTGGCGCAGCGGAAGTGTGCTGGGCCCATAACCCAGAGGTCGATGGATCGAAACCATCCTCTGCTAAGTGTGCATTTGTTTCTTTTCCCTCTGGGCCTTCCAGCGAGGCAGTGACCAGCAGAGCGGCAAGAGGTGGCTGAGGCGGCTGCCTGCCAGGGAACTCCCTGGCACCTCTGGCTGCCTGGGCTGAAGGCAAGAGGGAGGTCTGGGTGTGGCAAGGGCCTCCTGTCCCAGAATGAGGCTGCAGTGCTTCCTGGTCCCCTTTTCCCACCCACCCCGGCGGGCTGCGGGAGAACACGAGGGAGGCTCTCGGGGCGCTAGGCAGTGCTGTGTGGCTGTCAGGGGAAAGAGCCGAGGCTACCGACTCGACCTGCCATTGACTCGCGTGGCTCTGCGCGCCGTCAGCCGGGGCGGGCCAGGCTGCGCACGTGACTCAGGCTTGGGCAGCATGGCTGCTCTTTCCTGACGAGGCATGAGGCAGGCCAAGAGCTTTGCACAGCCTACAGGGAAGTGGGAGGGAGGCGTCTTTGAGCAGGCGTGTCTCGTCCCCTTCTCCCTTGCCGCTTTGGCGGAGGCGGGAAGGCAGCAAAATGTTCCCGGCTGAAAGTTTTTGTGCTCAGCCTTGAGGATTAAGCCTGAGCCTCTGGCACCGCTGCTGGGAGATGGGTTTCTGAATGGCATCCAGCATGCTCGTTGGGCATGAAAGCAGCTGAAAGCACTGAGGCCAAGAGGCAGCAAAATGAGACTTTGGAGGCTCCATGCAGATCTCAGGGAAGCAAGGAAGTAGCACGGGGTCATTGCCATCCCTGGATGGGCTCGAGCCACCATCCTTTTGGTTAACAGCCAAACGCGCTGACCCATTGCGCCACAGAGACATGGACAGGCAAGGCTGTATGGAGCACAAAAGTCAGGAATCAGCTCAGGCTACGTCTACACTACAGCATAAAATTGAAATTACTAAAATTGGTTTTACAAAACCGATATTATAAAATCGATTTTATGCATCCACACTAGTAGGGGTACGTCCACACTACAGCTTAAAATCGATATTAGTATAATCGATTTTATAAAACAGGTTTTATAAAATCGATTTTACGCGTCCACACTGCACCTTACATCGGTGGTGTGCGTCCATGGTCCCTGGCGTCCATCGATTTCAGGTGCGTTGCACTGTGGGTACCTATCCCATAGTTCCTGCAGTGTTCCCTGACCCTTAGAATTATGGGTTACTACCCCAGTGCCTGATGGGGCAAAAATCACTGTCATGGGTGGTTCTGGGTACAGCCTCACCCCCTCCCTTCCTGAAAGCAGCAGACAGCCATTTCGAGCGTTTTTTACTGGGTGAAGTGAGCAAACGCCATTTTACAGCAAGCATGGACCCTGGTCTGATCAGTACCTTGATCGTGGACGTTGTAAACAGTTCATGCATTCTCGTGCTGTCTATGCTGAACCATGAGCAGCAAAAGCAGGAGAGGATGCAGCGACGGCAGCGCGGCGACGAGACTGATGAGGACCTAGAGACTGAGTTCTCCAAAACCACGGGCCCCCACGCTTTGGAGCTCCTGATGGTAACGGGGGAGGTTCTAACCATTCCTCGCCAATTTTGGGCCCGGGAAACAAGCACAGACTGGTGGGACCGCATAGTATTGCAGGTGTGGGACGATTCGCAGTGGCTGCGGAACTTTCGCATGCGTAAGAGCACTTTCTTTGAACTTTGTGACGTGCTTTCCCCTGTCCTGAAACGCCATAATACCAGGATGAGAGCAGCCCTCACAGTGGAGAAGCGAGTGGCAATAGCCCTCTGGAACCTTGCAACGCCAGACAGCTACCGGTCAGTCGGGAATCAATTTGGAGTGGGCAAATCTACTGTGGGGGCTGCTGTGCTGGAAGTAGCCAAAGCAATCATTAAGCTGCTGCTACAAAAGGTTGTGACTCTGGGAAACGTGCAGGTCATAGTGGATGGCTTTGCTGCAATGGGATTCCCTAACTGTGGGGGGCGGGGGCATTGATGGAACCCATATCCCTATCTTGGCACCAGAGCACCAGGGCACCCAGTACATAAACCGCAAGGGGTACTTTTCAATGGTGCTGCAAGCACTGGTGGATCACAAGGGACGTTTCACAAACATCTATGTGGGATGGCCAGGAAGGGTTCATGACGCTCATGTCTTCAGAAGCACTACTCTGTTTAAACGGCTGCAGCAAGGGACTTACTTCCCAGATCAGAAAATTACAGTTGGAGATGTTGAAATGCCAGTAGTTATCCTGGGGGACCCAGCCTACCCCTTGATGCCATGGCTCATGAAGCCATACACAGGCAGCCTGGACAGTGGTCAGGAGTTGTTTAACTACAGGCTGAGCAAATGCAGAATGGTGGTAGAATGTGCATTTGGCCGTCTTAAGGCGCGCTGGAGAAGCTTACTTACTCGCTCAGACCTCAGCCAAACCAATGTCCCTTGTTATTGCTGCTTGCTGTGTGCTCCACAATCTCTGTGAGAGTAAGGGGGAGACCTTTATGGCGGGGTGGGAGGCTGAGGCATATCACCTGGCCGCTAATTACGCGCAGCCAGACACCAGGGCAATTAGAAGATCACACCAGGAAGCGGTGCGCATCAGAGAAGCCTTGAAAACGAGTTTCATCATGGGCCAGGGTACGGTGTGATTGCTGTGCTTCTTTCCCCTTCATGAACCGCCCCCCCCCCATGTATTGACTCCTGCTGCTGCAAGCAAGCTTCCCTCCACCCTTCCATAACAGCTTGCTTATGGAAATAAAGTTACTATCTGTAGAAAACCTTGTATTCTTTATTAAAAGTCAGTCCCTGTAAGCAACCCACCCTCCCTCTTGCTTTAAAAAGCATGTAATTAAAAATACATAAGTAGGGGTTTTTGGAGGAGGGGAGGGAGGGAGGGAAGAGAAAGGCAATTAAGGAAGCCTTGAAAACGAGTTGTATCATGGCCCAGGGTACGGTGTGACTGCTATGTTTCTTTCCCCTTCATGAACTGCCCCCCCATGTATTGACTCCTGCTGCTGCAAGCAAGCTACCCTCCACCCTTCCATAACAGCTTGCTTATGGAAATAAAGTTACTATCTGTAAAAAACCTTGTATTCTTTATTAAAAGTCAGTCCCTGTAAGCAACCCACCCTCCCTCTTGTTTTAAAAAGCATGTAATTAAAAATACATACGTAGGGGTTTTGGAGGAGGGAGGGAGGGAGGGAGGGAAGAGAAAGGCAATTAAGGAAGGAAGCCTTGAAAACGAGTTGTATCATGGCCCAGGGTACGGTGTGACTGCTGTGTTTCTTTCCCCTTCATGAACCCCACCCCCCGCCCATGTATTGACTCCTGCTGCTGCAAGCAAGCTACCCTCCACCCTTCCATAACAGCTTGCTTATGGAAATAAAGTTACTATCTGTAACCAACCCACCCTCCCACTGCCTTTGAATACCACGTCCTTATAAGAAGAGTAAAAGAAATGAAAAGGTACCCCGGGAGTGGTTTGGGAGGAGTATAGGAGGGAAGAAAAAGGCCATTAAGGGCATTTCAATGTAATGACAGCCTTTTGGTTGGACTGTCAACAGGGGTGGAGTGGGCAGGTGCAGAAAGCCTTCCCCCACGCGTTCTTACACGTCTGGGTGTGGAAGATATGGGACATGGTGAGTACTGAGGGAGGTTAAACATGGGCTGGAGTGGCACTCTGTGACCTCGCAGCTCTTCCAGCAGACTTCGGAGGATGTCAGTTTGATCGCGCAGCCGCTCCAGCGTTGCAGCCCGCCACCGCTGATCTTCCTGCATACACCTCTGATCTTCCTGCCGCCACATCTCATCTTGAGCGTCCCTCCTGTCCTCACGTTCACTGGCAGCGTCCCTGTACTTTGTGACCATGTCTTTCCACTCCCCCAGATGAGCTCTTTCACTGCGGCTTACTGCCATTATTTCTGTGAACATCTCCTCCCGTGTCCTCTTCTTCCTTATTCTCCTTATCTGACCTATCCATGGGACTGTGTTAGGGAGGCTTGAAAAATGTGCAGCTGCATGAGTGGGGGAAAAGAGTGATAGAAGGATCATAAGAGATACATTTCACAGAACAATGGTTATACTATTTCACAGTGAACTACACTATTCACCGTACGTAGCACATGTCACTTCACTACAAGGTCGCCTTTGGATTCTTTTAGTATTTAGTGCTTGCGGCTGTGGTGTCAGAGATCAACACAGACGCAGGTCCGGGGATTACAAATCAGCTTGCTGTCGGACATGGTAAGGCTAATGGCAGTGAACCGTGCAACCTCTTTTATTACCCTGTACCCCTGGCTATTAACAGGTAACATTCATGCTTGGCAGCCAAACTGCTAAAAAGCTAATCTTTTGCTTCTTTTCTTATGCCATCAGAAAGGTTAAGCAGTAGAGGAAAATTGTGAATGGTTTCCCCCCCCTACTCTGCATGTCTGCTGTAATGGCAGGTCACTGTACCGCCTCCCCCCTCCCCCCTCTGCCTTGGCAATTAGCAGCGATAATTCCTGCTGCCCAAATGCTAAAAAGGTCAGCGCCATTAGAGACACCTCCCCGTAGGAATGTGTACGTTTTTACCATCCCCCACATGGCTAACTGCTAGGAAAGGTTTTTTATTAAAGGAGCAGGAAAGCAGAAACGAAGGAATGGTCATCTCTGTCCCCTTAATAAAGTATATTACTTTTTAACAGGTGACCATGAACGATATCACTCTCCTGAGGATAACAGAAAGAGAAAAAGAAATTATGCTTCTTGAATGCCAGCAATCCTCGGGGCCATACGCAGCTAGGCTTTGTCATGCAATGATACCCGATTACGTGTTCCAGGCATGGCGTGGTAAAGTTTCCTACCATGGTGGACGGAATAAGGCTGCCCTGCCCAGAAACCTTCTGCAAAGGCTATTGGGGTACCTCCGGGAGTGCTTCATAGAGATGTCCCTGGAGGATTTCCGCTCCATCCCCAGACATGTTAACAGACTTTTCCAGTAACTTTAATGCCAGCTACTGCATGCAAGCCTTCATGGCAAATCAATCATTAAAAAACAGTTGCTTTTAAACTATGGTTTTTATTTAAAAAAGTACACTCACCAGAGGTCGCTTCCACGGCTTCATTGTCTGTGCTAGTGGCTTGAGAGGGCTGGGAGGGTACTTCTATCAGGTTGAGGAAAAACTCCTGGCTGTTGGGGAGAATGGAGTGCTGTGTGGTCTCTGCCATCTCGTCCTCCTCCTGTTCCTCCTCCACATCTTCGCCATCCGCAGAATCATCAGCAGTGGCTGAGATTACTACCCCCACCTCTGAATCCACAGACAAGGGGGGGCTTGTCATGGCGCAGTTACCTAAAATTGCGTGAAGCTCCGCGTAGAAGCGGCATGTTTTTGGGCCAGATCCGGATCTGCCATTTGCTGCTTTGGTCTTCTGGTACGCTTGTCTGAGCTCCTTCACTTTAACTCTGCACTGCACCGAGTCTCTGCTATGGCCTCTCTGCCTCATGGCATTAGAAATCTTTTCAAAAGTTTTCTCATTTCGTCTACTGGAATGCAGTTCTGATAGCACAGAATCTTCTCCCCATACAGATA